>NW_016690271.1:1956272-2064174 GCF_001604755.1 Lepidothrix coronata | reverse complement strand
CTCAGAAGCTCTTCGTTATTTTTTTGCCTATAGTGCTAATTAAAAATAGTGGGTTTTCTGCAATATTCTATTCTTTATTGGGTTTTTACATCTTTACATGTTGAGGGATGTGTGTTTTGGGTCTGTACCTCCACCTAAATGTTTTTTTGGGAGGATGCCTTCATTCATTGATGTTGTGCTTCTGTCAGATTTAGTTCACCGAATCCTTTTTTATCAGGCTGGTATCCTTTTAACTGTGTAGGCCTATGGCTGAGTGCTTTAGTGCTGCACCTTTTCTGGGAGTTCATTGCCTGAAAATATTCCACCTGTTTCAACTGGCCAGGATTTATGGCTGAGTCAGGGTGTAGAAAGGAAAACGAGCCATCGGCATTTACAAAATCAATTAGTCAGCGATTTTGGGGCTGATGTCACAGCCCAAATGAGAATCAGAGAAGCCTTGAGCATGTGAGTAGCTCCAAATTTGCCTCCTGCTCCTCCTTTTCAGATTTTATGCAAATGTCAGTGTGGCAATGGCTTTCTAAAGGGAGATACCCGTTGAAAATGCCCTCGGATTCATGGGGGTGATGCCACTTTAAAAACCGTCCACTGTGCAAAATACCTGAACAAAAATGACAATAAAACCACAGTGTAGATAAATGGTTGGGGTGGCCAAAAGCACTCAGCTCTATGTCTGGTGATTTGAACATCAGATACCTCTGAACCAAGTCAGGGTTCTCCCTCCTGCATCTGTGCAAGCTTTGGTGTGGGGGAAGAAGGTTTGCTGGGTCACAGAGTTGCTAAAGATCTTGAATTTAAGGTGTATTTCTGTCCTGGCAAAAGGCTGGAGTGATTTCCCCTAAAAGGGGGCTTTAGGCTTTTTAATTTTGGATTCCTTGTGCTCGTACCTGTCGTTGTTTTTACTCAGGACTTGCCTCCTCCCGGTAAATTTGTAAAACTGCCTCACTCGGACCTTCAGCGTTTCTCGGAAAACACCCACAGATTTGTTGGGTTTGGTGCTAATTTTCCTGTCACTTTTGGCTTTAATATCTGACACTGCCTCAGATGTGTGAGCAGGTCTGAGGAAGGAGCCCTAAGCTGAGTCTAACCCGAGCTGTAACCCCGAGCCCAGCTTGCACGGATGCATTCCCCGTGTCCCAGCATGAGGAGCCTTCCCGGGGGGTTGTGCTGGGTGGGAGCTCAGGGTGCTGCTTCCAGGACAGGGCATCAGGAAGGGTTCCACAAGCTATTCTGGGGACTTTCTGAGTAAATCTTAATGGCATGATGTACAGTGGACTTGTTGGGAATGGAGTTTTCATCTAATTTCTGTGCATTTTTCCCCTTTCCGTGAAGACCTTACCTGTTTGGAGCAGGATGTTTTTCCATAAAAGCTCCCTGGTGAGTTCCCAGTTCCAACCCAGCATGCCTATAAATCCATTTGCTGTCCTGGCTGAAAATAACTCTGTGCTTAGACTTTTTAATTTTGGATTAATTTACTTGTTTACCTGCATGGCTGATCCATAGGTTTCCACCCCCATAATTTCACTTCCAAACCATGAGATGTGTGTTCACCACCGAGCATTGCAAAGAAATGCATTCACCTTCTTGATTTCTTTTTTACCTTTGAGAGTGCATTTAATTTTTAAGTAGCAGGGAAGTTGAAAAAATAAATTATTTCTAAGTGGGCAGAAATTACTGCAATGTCTTTCCAAACAAGGCTCTTTTTTTTTTTTTTATTCTATATTGCTTCCTTTATTATTGGAGCACTAAGTTGCTTACAGACAGAAAACATCGATGATGACCTCTGGAAAATAAGCCAGATTAGCAGTGAGTAGGCAGTAAAGTACTGCAGGGAGAGAGAGGTGCAGCAAATAAAATGGGCACTGGAAAAAGAAAAGCTGATTTCACTTGAGAAAAAAAACCCCCATGGAATGATTTGGGTTGGAAGGGACCTTCGGGATCATCTCGTTCCAACCCCCTGCCACGGGAAACAGTTCTGTTAAAATCGGGATATTTGAAATAATAGGGGGGGGGTTGGTTTAATATGAAAAATTGCAGCACGTTCTAAGAATAAAGACAGGAGAAGAAGCAAGTTTTTAACAAGTTTTTTGGGTTTGGAGCTTGGTTCAGTGTTTGAGCAGTGCTACATCACCTCCATTTCCTAATGGGATGAGGGTCGGGTGGTCCAAGTTTTGGGCAGCAAGAACTGGGGAAGTGGGAACATCTTAGAAAATCTAAAAACTTTCAGCTTGGAGGTTTTGGGGCTTTGGTTCTTTTGGGGTTGGGGGTTTTCTGCCTGTTTTTAATTTAGCTCGAGATGCTGCTGAGCTGTTCCTGTCAGTGTCTGTTGGAATATTTGTCCATGGCTCCTGGTTTTGCTGCTGGAAGTTGGTTCCACGTTCATCAGCCCTTGTGTCTGTGCCAAAATATTATGTCCAGCAGGAAGAATTTCTTCAGAGCTTCGTTGGGACACCAACCTCTCTAGGGAAAGGCTGAGGACAGTTATGGGGTTTCTGGGAGCTGACCCAGGAGAAGCAAAGGAAAGAAGGGGACTTTGCCTTAACCCTGGAGAATTTCTAATTACTGAAGCATCTCCCTAAACCCCATTTCCAAATGTAGATTATGACACAGCTCAGAATTTTGCCTGATGGGGCTCTAAGAGCACCAGAGGCTCTGGAAGAAGAGTTTTTGGCAGGGGATTGTGGCAGTCACCCCCTGCACAAATTTATCAGCCAGAAATGAGTTGAGATGGAGGCAAGATTAAAAGGCTGAGATTAAAGGGGGGGAATATATGAAATAGGCTCAAAAATCGTTGCCTGTCTTTCCCCAGACTCTTTTTGTGGTTTGTTTAATGCCAGTGCAAGCTCAGAAATATGGTCCTTGCTAAGTCTACAGAGAAATTAAGGATAAAAAACACGCTTTGGGTGGGGGAAGAAATCATGTTGTTTCCATTAAGGTCTTAATGAGACCTAAAATTCTGTAAACAAAACGAGTGGAGGTTTGACAGGGAAGAGCCTGGTGAATAAAGGAGCCCACCATTCCTTTCCCCTGCTTTTCCTTGCTTTGGTCCTGATGTGACAACTGGAAACGTGGCTTTGGTTTCCTTGTTTGAGGCACAACGACAAACTAATTAAAATTTACGTACTTGGAGGCGGATTTTTTTTTTGGTAATTTTATGTGCAATTGTGAATTTCACCCAGGATTTTTCTCCTGATACTTTTGTCGCTGCTTTTGTAGTTGAGATAAAGCTTTTCCCTTCAGCAATGTTTTGGTGGGTTTAGTGTGGAATTGTGGATAAATGCTTTTATGACTCTCACGTGTTTGTTGGGAATATAAAATCAAAGTGATTCTCAGTCTTTGCAGCCTCTTACTATTGATTAATAATATTTGAATTTATGAGGCAGTTCGTTCATATCATACATTTGCAATTCATTTATTGTTTAAAACTCATGTCACTGGTTTGACTGTGAACTTAAAGGTACATTTAGGAGCCAGAAGACTTTTGTGAGACGTAAAGCTCTGTGAGGAACCCCAGTTGTGAACTGCACAGCCTTCTGACTTTCAAAATAGTTTACTAATGTTAATTCATATAAATAAAATAGAACAGAAAATGCAAACTGGTTAAAATATTGTAACTGTTTAGCATTTTTATAGAGAGCTAACACAGTACATTCCCAGAGATTAGGGCAGAGTTTGGTGTGTTACAAAGTCAACAAGTGGTGGCACTGAATAGTTTCCATAGGTCTTAATCTGTTCTTGTTGTGTTGGCAACATGAAAGAACTTCCACGCTGTGCTGGGTCCCTTCACTGCTTTTTAAGCTCTGACCAAGTGATGTCTTAATTTTCCTCTTTAGTTCCCTCCCATCTCTCTTTGTGCCATTCCAGCAGAAAATGCCCGTGGATGTTTTTTCCTGGACGTGTCTGTGTCTCCATCTCGGTGCTTCTGCATTTAAAATGGAAATAACCCTCCAGAGCTGTGTTAGAAAAATTAATAACAGCACAGATTTCCCCAGATCCTGTGATATTGAGCCAGGTTTTGGCATTAACTTGACTTTTGGAGGTGACTTTGACTCCAGCAGGGGCAGGTGATGTGACATGGTCTGCAGTGGAGACACAGCTCTTATTAAATTTACAGCAGAGCAAGAGCTAAAAGGACAAGATTTCAAAGGTGGTTTTATTATTGTTGTATTTGTGGTAGAGTTTTCTGCAGACATACAACTGGGATAAAACTGCTGCTGTGTCTCATTGAATGCCAGGTGTAGTTGCACAGTTGAGTAGAACCAGAGAGGAAAAAGTAAACTGCATTTTCATTCTTCTGATGTCTTACATGTAGTGCTGCTGTTTCTAATGTTTGAAAGAAATTAAGATTGAAATTATAATGGGGAATGTTTTGGTCCCATTTGCTTCGCTGTCCTGGTTTTAGTGTTGATTCCCAACACCCTGGGAGCTTCTTCCTGCCTCCCTTTTCAGGAAAAACCTCTGGCACAACATTTTGGAAGTTACTGTATTGTGAAGATTCTTTTAAAATTAACTGTTTTTTAAAAGTGAGGCCGAATGTGCCTTAATTTCAGCTCTTGGAATAATTTATGAAGTGCTGACAAGCCAAGAGCAAGGAAAGAGCAGGAGTTCAGAGCAGAAACAAGTCATTCAGCACCCACCTTCAACATGATTGTTTTGTTATCATTTATAAAGCTGAGAGGGTGTTTGCATCTGCAGAACAACGAGGATTTATAGTTTCCAAGCTGTTAAAATATCACCATGACACGAAAATGTATTTTGCTAGTGGCTGAGGATAGCTGGGCTTCGGAGCTTTGCTGAAGGGATGAAACTGGAGCTGGAATGTGTTGATGAAAACTCAGGGATGGAGGAAAATGGGGGTAAAATTAAAAATCCCTCAGTTGCAAGAGGTTTCAGAAGAGACTTGTTGACATCTCAGCAGTATTTTCAGAGCTCTGTCCAAACCAATAGATGCACTGGGGGTGTTCTGGGTTTTTTGTTTGTTTGTTTGCTTTGTTTCCCAGCAGGGCTGAGTTTAACCACTGGAGTAATCTGTGTTTTACAAGTTCTGCTCTCTCTGCCTACAAAACATCCTCCTCCGAGGGAAAATGTTCTGGCACTGAAACCAACACTTAAGTGCCTGCCTTGAAAGATGTACATCTCAGAGACAAGGTGGAAATAGAACCCAGCTTGGACCATTTCCTCTAAGGGTGTTTGTGACTGGATTTGGTTGAACACAAGAGTGTGGAGAACCCAAGAAAAATGTATTGTCATAGTCCCAGGTTCACTTCTGCTTCAGGGCCTGAAGGAATGGAAATCAGTTCTGTCTCTGCTGAAGTTTGCTCCAGTTTGTAGCTGAGAGTAGCGTTTACTTCCAAATTTTTTGTTTCCCATTTTGAATTATTTTATGAACCTCTGACAGTTATTTTAATAATTTAAACGATAATTTCATAAATCCATCAGGTTGTGTTGAGTAAAAACTGAGAATATTGAGAATATTAGGAGAGTGTAGTGTCAAGAGTTTCTAAGACTGAGTGTGGCTGAGTGAGACCTGTGCTCGTGGTGTGCCTTGTATTGGTTGCTGGATGACAATGTCCTTCTGAACAATCTTCTTCTCTACTAAAAACAATCATTTACTGAAGTGTAAACCAGTAACAAGACTCTAATTAGTGGATGCATTTCTGTTTTAATTTCTGAAGGAATTTTAGCGTGGGAACACTTGAAAGGCGAGAGCTAAAATAGTTCTCAACGTACAGTTTGCTTAAAAATGCTGTTTGTGTGACAGATGATTATTTCAAAGTGAAAGAAATCTATTCTTGTTTTTTTATGACCAGCTAATAAAACACTTATTAGTTAACACACTATCAATTTAAATATCCTAATATAGATTGTGCTGTGCCACTGCAAGCAAGGGAATAAATATATTTAGAGTCAGGAACTTTTTGGACCAGAGTTTCTGACCCGGCCATGTGTAGCTGGAGGTTTAACAGTTGGATATTAAGTGCTTTGTGGTGGTTCAATAGCAGAGTTACTGACTATAAATTGCAATTGCTCTTTTGGGACATTCCAGCTTCTCCTACTTGTAGAGCTTCAGGTCTGATCCGAGTCCATGGAAGTTTGTCTGAACCTTTCCATGATCTCTGATCAATGTGATTGAATTCCTTTGGAAAGAGCTTTTTTTGTTTCAATTTCTAACTGATACATAGGCTTGCTGTGTGAGTGATTTATTAGTATGTGTGGTATTTTAGTATAAATTAACTACAACTATGCAACATTTAAATTGTTTTCTGCCGTTTCAAAGTATTTTTCTGCTGCTTAATTGCACTGTAACACTTGCAGTGATTTGTCTGCACACATTTATATGCACACTCAGAACCATTCTCTGAAGATCATTGCTTAAAAATTGAAGATTGTTCCTCAAAACTGAGCAGGTTAATGTGGTGTAATCACAGGCTGACATAGAGTGGAGCAAGAAATTAGTAGAAGAAATAAGAAATAATATATTAGTAGAGGAAAAAAGGAAAGGAGGAAGAGGCAGCAAGAGAAGGGAGCAGGGAAAGAGAGTAGAGATGGAGAAATATAAAATAATTTGATTAAAAAGAGGGAGAAGAAGCAAAAATGGAGAAGGAGAAATCCTGTGTGGACTTCCCAGACAGCTTTTCCCTTAAGGAAAGGGTGGGATCCTGGTTTAATCTGGTTTAAACAGGCAATGCTCTGGACACAGTGCTGAGTTTGTGCACAGCAGAGTGTTCTGTGCCTGCAGGTTCCTGTGGGCAGGAACCACTGCGTGGTGTTTCAGGAAAACAGAATATAAAATTTCCATATAAACCCTTTTACCTGCTCCATACACATCGTGGTTGCAGAGGAGAATGTCTCTTAATCTGCTTTTCTGTGATATAATTCCTGGTCTGTTCTAACACGTGGCTCGTGAGTGTTGCATCTTTCCCTTCCCTTTATCCCCTGCATGTTTTCCCTCTCCCCCTTCTTATATCCCGTGGTTTCAGTGCTGTGCTGAGTTAGAACTGAGCAGCAGTCCAGGTTATTCCTGACTTTCTTTTGCAAATGCCAGAAAATCTCCACCACCTGGAATGGCTCCCCTGGAATCTGTATTTTCATTCCCAAAGGGCTGAGGATTACAAGCGTTTGTGTTCGCTTCTGAAATTGTTTCTGTTGGATGTAAATATTCAATATTGGGTCTTTTAAACAGGCCAGTTCTCCATTAGGAGCCAGTGCTGTTCTTCCAGTTAATAAGTTCAGTGATCCAGGGGAATTTGGGACCTATCACTGGGAGACACTGAGCATCTGTAAATCCTGCTCAGTCTTATGGGAACTGCAGAGAGTCACCATTTCTGAACTAAGAGGTTAAAATGACTGTTAAGGAAGGGTCACCTTCATTTTTAACTTGTATAATTCTGTTTTGTTCCTTCTTTTAAAGCAAATCCAAACCAGCTCCCCAGATCTCACCCAGTAAGTCTGTGGGGGGAGAGTTTTGTGTCGCCGCAGTCTTCGGATCATCAAGGTCATGGTTTGCAAACAATTCCGGTCTGAAGCGGGAAAAAGGTGGGTATCTTACAGAATTAGGGCTTGTAAATTTAAATTTAAATTTAAATGCTTTGTTTTCTCATTTTGTGACAAGTTCCGAGAAATCAGTGTGGATTTTATTCCTTGAACTCCCTGACAAAGGAGATTTTTGGGTACAGGATCGGGGTGCTTTGGTAGACAGGACAATTGACAGGAAATTTTAATTAGGGAAATAAATCACTGATCTTCTATTATGATACAATGACAGGAAACAAACTTTGGTAGTTCAATCCAAAGCTACTGTGTGAAGGGGCACTGAAAAGCCTGCAAGGTAAAGGTGAGACACCTCTGCTAAAGCAAATGTCCAGACACAAATTTTGGGGGTGGGGAATTCCCTGAACACACCTTGGCAAGAAACTCTGTTCCACCCTCTTTCTCTTTTATGAGATATTTGTATTTTTTTGAAACAAGGGGGAAATGGTGTGTTTTGCACAGTTTTCTTTGTGTCTTTCCAGCCCTTTCACTTCTTTTAATTCACATTTTTTGCCAGCGAGGAAAAGACTTAAAAGAACGCAGAGTCTGCTATTTCTGTAAACGTTTTTCTCTGTTCTGCTGCAATGAGATTTTCTTTCCTTTTGCAAACAGATCAATCCAAGCAGTTTGTGGTGGAGTCCTTGTACATCATCAGCTGTTATGGGAGCCTGGTGGAGCACGTCCTGGAGCCAAGGCCCCTCAGCACAGCTCCCAAAATCAGTGATGACACCCCCCTGGAAATGCTGACCTGCCCCAGAGCCAGCTGGACTTTGGTTAGGTAGCTCATTCCTTTCACTTTGCCTTCTTTTGGTCCAGAAAGTGGTTGTGATCTTTCTTTTTTCCATGACCTGCATCACTCATATTTTTATTTTAAAACTCATCCTGAAGACTCTTAAAGTGTTCCATTGAAGGAGGGGACACTTGATGGGAAATCCCATATAGTTCTGTTAGTGTTTATGTGTCCCATTTAAATACTTCTGTGGACGTGGAGCTACATGAACATATTTGCAAATCAACAGAGCTCCTTATTAATTGGTGATTTTAAATGATCAGGTTGTAATTTACTTTTTATATGAGGACCGGAAACAATTATTTTAGTGGTGTTGAAGTACAGAATTCTGCTGTGAGACAGGAGGGAGGTTTCCACACTGAGGCATTGCAAAGAGTTGGGCAAGTTATCCTGGGAGCCAGCTGAAGGTAGCAGTTCTTAAGACAGTTGAAGAAATTATTCCTGACAGGTGGAGGAAAGTAAACAAAAATTGATGAGAAAGTGTCGTCAGTGCTTTTGACGTTTTAAAATATTTTCCTATCGATTTTCCTCGGCTCCCATATTCCTTAGTGCTGCTCAGGGCTGGGCTGCACTGATCAATACTTGATTTACCAAGCTATTTAGGAATGGCCCCCCCTAATTAAAATTACAACACAGACTTCGGGGCCATTATTGTTGAAATGAGTAGGTTGTAATGGGATTGAAAATTCTAATTGGATCAATAGCCCCTAACTTTACACAGCTTTATTTTCACAGTTTGTAAAGTGCTCAATGACTTCCCAGGGTGGGAGCAGTGCTGGTGAACAGAACAAAAAAAGTTCCCCAGTTTCTGTTGTGTGTTTATATAACGTCAGCATGACATACAATGGTCCTAAACATATTTGCCAACTTAATCTAAACCTCCCTCTTGAGTTTTTTTTGTTGTTGTTTTTTTTTTTTTTTTTTGGTGTGTGTGTGTGCAATCCATGCTGCAAGTCAACAAAGAAGAATTGTCTTTGCCTCACAGTCTGCAGGGTTTGGCCCTGCTGCTCCACTGCCTGTGGTGTGCTGCAGTGTTTGAACAAGCTAATTTAAATAATTACAAACATTTTGCGAGCTTGTATAGATAATTGCATGTGATGACAGAAACACTGATTTACATTCTCTGTATTAGCTTAAATATTAATAGTCTTGTGTTTTACCTCAGAACTCCTCAGTGGAATGAGCTCCAACCACCATTTAATGCAAACCATCCTCTGCTCCTGGCTGCAGATGCTGTGCAGTACTACCAGTATCTTCTGGCTGGCTGTGAGTAGCTGACAACTTCTTGTCTTGTCTGATGTGCACATTTTCTGCAGAGTGGGGCTTTCTGAGCTGGTTTTTCAGCCTGTAATAATTTCAGTGTATGTTCAGTGTGTAACTGACTGTGTGGAGCACTGAATGTAATTTTGGGATTTTTTACATGAAGCAGAGTTGAGAGGCTGTCACCCAGCCAAGATGGGAGTGTTTGGCTTGAGAGCAGGGCCCACTGGATCCCCTGAAGTCCTCAGGGTTTCCTCACCTCGTTCCTTCTCACACTTTTTGCCATTTCCTCCCGTGAATTCCACATGAATTCAGTGACAAGTGAGTGCATCTGCATTTTCCCCCTCCCCTGGAACTCCTGGTTGCTGGGCTCCCTCCAACCAGAGCCTCAGGGAGCTGCTTCCCTCAGGAACCTTGGCACTGCTTCCACCAGCCACATCATTCCCAGGGAGCCAATATGCATGGCATGGCATATCCAGAGACATTTATATATCTATGTCTATAGGTAAAATTTGTGTGTGTGTGTATATATATATATATTTTTTTTTTTTTACAAACCCATGTTTGGGTTTTACAGACAAATTAGTATCTTTGTGAGGTTTTATTTGACAATTCAAAAAAGGGAAGACTACTATCAGTGAGTAGCAAGCCTCTGTTTTATCCAGGGTATAGTCAGGATCAAAGCAATGTAGCAGTCCAAGTTTCACAAGGGAACAACTCTTGGCATCTGTCAGGGGACCCCTGGGGAAACCAGACCCTCTGCACAGTTGTGAGTGCAGCCAATGCCAGCAGGGGCTGTGACAGGACATTTAAAATGCAGCCAGTGGACATGTGGGCCAGGAGGCAGTTTGGGTGTGACTGGGAAAAAGGGATGTTGGGGCCAGATTTGAGCTGTTGCTTCTACCTGTGCATCTGCTGCACGAGCCCAGGGTGTTTGGAAACCTGCAGGGTTAGGTTCTTCCTCCTGTGCTGCACAGAAGATAGGAATGAAACTCAAAAGGTGGACAAGAATATGAAAAAGTAATTAATAGTGCACAGCACCATTAGATTTGCACTTTGGGTAGAATTTTTTGCTCAATCCCTGACTTATTTTAATTCCACTTCTAAGTAAGAGGGTTCTGCTGGGAGCTCCAAGGTCAGTGCAAGGCTGTATTTTGAGCCTGTCAAAAATGAGGTGTGCAAACCTGGACTGGAATTTTCATATGAATATTTTGAAACACGGAGTACAATCATGTCAACAAGTATGTTAGTAATTTATGGCAAAGCATGTAATAGATGTTGTTAACTGTAGAGCATAAGTCTAATTTCATGTTGTACTTTAAATAACTGCTGCCACACAATCTGCTTGTACTGATGATAATTTATTTTGGTATTAATATTTTGATCCATTGCTTGTGCATTTGTTGCTGCTGAGTGGTCTTCAGACAGTCTCCAAAACTAGTTTTAATTCACAACTACAACCTATATTTGTGCAGCTCACCTGCTTGGGGCAAATTTCTTCCCCCTCCTCACCCTTCCCAAATTCTCTGCTCCAGTTTTAGATGTCTTTACCATCCATATTGTTTCAGCTATTTCCCCTGCACAGAAATATAGAAATTACTGTATGTAGCACACAGTTACTGCATGTGGGTCCAAGAGCACAGGATGCTCTCTGGAGAATTCTGGACATTTTGTGTAAGTACTTTGTCTGCTTTTTAGTTTCTGTTGAAATTAAAAGCCGTGTTTTGCAAAGACAGAGCCCGAACAAAAGCCTTTCTGTGAGTATCACATGCACAGGTCACATTTATCCCACGTCTAAAATCAGGGGTGGATGGTGCTCACTCTCTCTTTCATTAACATTTTTTTAACAGCTCAAATACTGCACATTTCAAATGGTTTTGTACTGAAAACTTTATAAAGGAAGAAGAAATAGGGGTAGCCAAATTCCAACAATATGATGAACTTGTATTATTTGAATTATGTGACTTTTTATTCGGGTTTTAATTCACATAATGGGAGTTCTTTAATGAAAATCACACAGAGGTTGGAAAAGACCTCTGAGATCATTGAGCCCAACCTTTGACCCAACACCACCTCATCTGCCAGACCGTGGCACTGATGCCACTTCCAGTCTTTATGAAATGCAGAGAAAATGGAAAGAAAAACAGAATAATAAACACCAAAATAGAATAATAAACACCAAACACAAACAGAATAATAAACACGGAAAATCATCTAAAGGACATGTTAAAAATGGCATAACAGAGAAATCTGTGTGTGTCTTCAGATTGGTTCAGTATGACTCCACTCAGTGAAATTCCTGAAAAAAAAAAGGAGTCAGAGCAGGTTTCCCAGAGCAGAGCCCAAGACACCTGGTAAATAACTGCTGCCCCGGGTCCTGTGGCCCTGCTCTCCTGCAGCTCTGCCAGGACCTGCAGCCTGGGCTTCCACGTGCTCCTGCTTCCATCAGGGCCTTTAATTGCCAGGAGGTGGCTAAAGCAGGGGCTGGGGGGATGCTCCAGAGCCCTGGCGCCGTCCAGGGGCTCTGCTTGGATGTGTCCCCGAGGTGGAACACAGCAGTTCCTCCCCGGCCCTGTATAGCATTTCTGCCAATTGTTGGGCTCCATTAAGTGTGCAGGGGAAATAAAAGCCTGAATGACCAAGTCACAAGGGGGTATGGATAGACCCTTTCTTTGTCCACACTCGGAACATTGCATTAGGTCTCATTATCCATTTATAATAAGTGACCTTTGCCCCCCCTGGGTCATTGAAAAACCCTCAGTGTGCTTTTTAGCACAGAGTACCTCTGTCAGCAGCCCGGCAGAACAATGAGACGTCTGGCAGGGCTGCTCGCGGGGCTGCACGGGCAGCCTTCCATAAAGGAGAGGTTTGGTGCCAAAACACGGGGCCAGAAATCTTCCTCAGCCTCTCCAAAAGTATAAACCAGGCCGGTGGCTTCTTGTGCTGACCAGTGAATATTCTTAAAAACCATTTATTGACACCCAGCTCAGCTTTTAATGGCTTTGAAGAATCTCGAAGTTGCATTCGCAGCTCGGAGGGAAGGAACAAGGAGCCATTGTTTGAAGGAAGGTTTTGTACAACAAGTGTCCAAGACCTTTATCCCAAGGGTATTTGTAAGTGGATCAGCACAGCTGTTCCACTGCTTTGGGGTCATCTGGGACATCTGCTGCAGAAACCTGGATGAGAGTGTGCAGTTTGTGTCTACCTGAGCTCATTAGCACAGTCAGGGCTGGGCACAGGGGAGAAAGTGGGGAGCAGGAGATTTGCACCCTTCATGGCTTGAAAGTGAACTTGCATGTAGAATTCCACAACCTGCTGGCCTGCAGGAAGTGTCAGGATCCTGCTGCCAACTGTTTCAGGCTTTCTGCAGTTGGTCAGTGTGAAAATATCCCATCCTGAGACCTCCTCACTTCTCACAGAGCAGATTCCAGACTCGCTGTTGTCTCCGTAAGAGTTCATCCCACAAAACCCTGGATTTATTACAATCCTCAGGTCCTCAGTGCTGGGTGTTAGGACTCAGATATTTTTCTGATTTAATACATAGTATTTTAGCTTATTTGTGTCTCTGGTATTCCCTCCCTGTGTCTTGAGCAACTTCTAAATCTAAGCACAGCAGAAGAAGGAAATCTAAGTCACATTTTATTCTTCCTGATTGTTTTTTCTCTAGCATAAATAGCATCTTGTGATGTAGTTAGACTCTCCTAGCAGACCTGGCAGTGGGAGGAGAGTCATGCAAGGCACTACACACGTGCACAGGAGAGGTTTTCGTGTCCACAGGAACTTTAAATAGAAAGGACTTGGCTTCCTCCAGAGAACTGCCAAGTTTTGTCATTAAATCCTGCTTTCTTCCAGCTGTTTGATACTTAGGAATTAGGATGGTTCTGGCAGTATAAACTCTTGAGGATGCTGTGAGGATGGGCAGGGGCACCTTCCAGCAGCCCAGGTTGCTCCAGGCCCTGTCCAACCTGGCACATTTGAATCCACACAGACACGAGCCTGGCACACAGTGGAATTTCCATGGAAATAGGGAACTTGGCATCACAGCAGAAAGTCTGCCATCCTTGTTTCATTCTTCTCATTTCCTCCCTTCCTTATCCCTCCACTTGGAATTCACTTTTTCATTGCACTGGAGGGCTGGACAGGACTTGCAATATCTGAAAGGTGGCCAACTAACACATTAATGAATAAATCCCCTGAATTAGACCAAAAACTGCCCCACGAAGGTATTGAATAAACTGAGATCTGATTTCTCTCCTCTGGCTCTGGAAAGGGCACCTTCACGTTCCAGGCAAGAGTTTTGGCTCATCGGGACCAATTTTGTGGACACAACCTGCAGTTGTCAGGAGTGGGCCAGTGACAAGAATTAATATATTAACTGGTATGCAGTACTCTGACAAATTGCTTACTAAATACATCAAAATTGATTGGGCATTCTGTGTTTAAATTGACAAATGACTGCATTAGGGGAAGGAGGGAAATCCATTAATTACAGCTGCCCTCAACCATAGGAAATGTAATCGTATAAATATAGATTTTGTTAAAACAAAAGTCTGTACTTTACTCCAGTGTTGCTGGTAAGTGTACTTGCACCTCTCTGCTATTAAACCTGCAATAGGAGGTTTTGAAGACAGATCTTTGCAATTGGCTTTTAAATAATCAAAGAGCATTTCTGTTGTGTTAAAAGGAATGGTGCAGTTGTTTCTGCATCCCGCCCCGACCGCTTCTGCAAATTGTTTCTCCCTCAGAAAAATGGACCTGTAGCCCAGGCTGCCGCTGCCTCATTAATTGTTTATTCTAAATGCAATGTAATTTGTATTCCAAGACGTTGGGATTCAAACCAGTACTCTGCATTCTCCTTCTTTGTCCCTGTCCTGGTCTCCCAAGTAATACTTGCAGGGCTGTTACTTATTTCTGAGTAAGAATTTGCTCTTGAGTTGGGCCTGAAGATATAATCAGTTTTATAGACTTTGTTAAGGGATTCTTGAAAAGATTAAGGCCTATATTTATAGCTGCCTTTGACTTTTGGCTGTTACAGCAGATTTTCATTTCTGGACCAACTGCTGCACATATCTTGTGTTTTACTGAAAGTGGCTTTCATTAGAAGTCCAATTTAGTAACTATCCATTGTCTTCAAAGGGAAGGGGTGAGCCTTCCCCTGCTGTTTGTTTGGGCTAAATGATAACACCATTTATACAGATAATCTCTGTACCTCTGACATCATGTTTGCACTTCCTTCTCCCTCTCATGAAAGCTGTGTACCCTGAGCAAGGCTTCTCCCAGCAGCATTGGGGTTCTTTATGACCCATTTGTATTCCTTTCCTACATTCCATTGATGGAAATAAAAATTACATACACAGAGCTGGTGAATACTGTGGAAAGCAGTGTGGAGGGTGGGAGGGGAGGGTGTATTAAATAACTGTGTGACTGTGAGCTGTGAAGACAGATCCTATGAAAACCAAGCCGTGGTGCCTGGAGTCACAGCCAAGCTGCTGCCACGGGAGTTACACCACAGACACAGGAGGAATCTGGTCATTCTGGTCTGCCAGCCCTTCCCAGGTGAATGAACTGGGGCTGAGAGGGACATTTAGTGTTCTGCCTCCGTTTTCCTCCTTGCATTCTTTTGTGTGTGAGTATTTAACAGCGGGTTTGATCCCTCCCAAGAACATGGGTTATGGTACATCCCCTCTGTGTGTACCTCTGGTGTGTGGTGGAGTGATTCTGGGGAGGCCAGAGCTGGCCCTTGCTCTGGGGATGTTCAATGTCTATCACAAGGGAACTCAGTTTGAAATAATAGAGCTGATCAAAAGCAGAGCCTGGGCTGTAACAACAGTGACTGTTGTGTGGTTACGAGGTGCTCAAAGCCCTTCTGCTCTGGGGCTGGGACATCTCGGCAGGGCCACGCTCACACATGAGCTGGGGGCAGTTTGAGCTGCCCCAGCCCGGTGTCTCTGCTGGGCTTTGCTGGTTCTGCACTTCAGGGAGAACTGGCAAGCTGAACATAACCCACTGCTGGAGGATATCCACATCCAAACCAAGCTCTGGCCTCCCCCTGGAGTGCGGGAAGCTCACGAGTTTACCTGAGCAGCTGGAGAGGAGCTGGGACAGGCCGTGGGATGGGAGTGAATGTTCCACCCTGCCATCATTTCATCTGTTTGTATCCAAAGTCTTGCCCTTTCAACTGTACCTGGTGCCACAGGGGAGGGACTTCACAAAACTGTGTGTGACAGGCTTAAAACTGCAAAATCTGAGTGCCAGGGAATCCCTTCTCTAGAGTCCCAGTTTGCCATTATTATTCTTCCTCCCCAATTTATAATACTGGCCAGTGTATCTTCTTCATAAAATTCTACTTAGTTGTTGCCATGCAATAAAGGAATACAACACATTTCTTAAAAGAACTTCCTGGGACTCTGCATCAGTAGTTTCAACAGAGTTGTGCAGGAGTCCTGTAGAAATCCATATTCTTGTGGAAAAAAATAGTAATTCCTTGAAATTTGGAGGGGGACGTTTCTATGTGGGAAAATGAGGTTCAGAATTTCAGAAAATTAATTTTAAAGTTTTTCTTGACTAAGGTATTCTCTCTATATTACATGAAGATATGGGTATCTGTATGAACATATAAGTGAAACAGGTAAAATATGTTGGAGAAGAATTTTGGCAATTTAAAATTTGGAACTTTTTACTGCATGTAAAACTGTTGCAGATCTTAAATAGATATGCTGAAAATATATATATTTATATTTATTTTTTATGAGTACAGTTACAGAATTCCCAGTGAAACTTGATTCCAAATGTGCATTTCTCTTACAGAATTGTTACATGTATTTGGATTATTTTGGCAATAGGCACAAAGAGTGGAAATGGAATTTTCAGGTTTACTTCTTACACTTGGAGGTGTAACAGATTCCAGACTGATCTGGGTCCCCTTCCAGAAAAGGTGTTTCTGATGAAACTGGAGTTCATGCTATTTTTTTAAGGGAAAACTATGTTTCCCTAAAACTGTAACCTGCACTTTCTGCTCCCTGCAGGAACTAAGATTGAGTGTTAGAGGGAAGCAAATTTAATTTCTGCCTGAGCATGGACTGATTGGGGTAAATGGGAGCGGGGTCAGGTCATGAAAGAGCTGCACGGTCCCGTGAGCAGTGGAGTAAATCACGATATATTCTCCAGCCATAATTGCTGTTTGTGAAATAATATAGACAAGGTGAATAAAAATTAACTCTGTGAGGTGCTCTGGGTGCTGGGAACGTGTGTGTTGAGGGTTTGATGCAGAGATACACCTGGGTACGTGCGTGGCTCCGTCGGCTCACCCTCCCCAATGCACGTCTTATAAACCAACCGCTGGAAGCAGCGCGGCGTCCGGGGATGGAAACACTTTCAGATGTGTACAAACAACCCTAATGAACGAGGGCACATGCTGAAATGGTTCTTTACTGCTCTGGCAGGGTCATCTGGAACTCCTTAGAGCGGGGTCCGTGGACACGCAGGGGTCAGTTTTCAAAGCAGTGTTCGGGGATTTGGCCGCGCGACTCCCATTGACGTTAATGGGAGTCAAACGGGTAAATCCCCACGCTCCGCTTTGAAAATTTACTGCTGAGCCTCTTGACTTCTCACTACACACTTTGATTGTAACAGTAATCCATGGTTAACATAATTTTCCCGACAATAATGTCAAACATACTTTTGAAGTCGGTGAATTATAGAAATAGTTACCTCTTCCATAATTCTTTAAAGATGGCCATCAGATGGATTCCGCCGTGGGTTCGTGCAGTTGGAATTGTTCTTTAACTCGGGGAAGGATATGTATGTTCTCCTTTGGTGCAGAACTGATTGTGTGCTCACAGTCTGAGCCTTAAGGTGCTCTGGACTGTGAGTAATATCAGGTTCTAGCTCTGCCCAGCCTGAAAGTTCATCGTGCTTGGCTGGTTTCCTAAGGGAACTTTAGAGATGGAAGCTGGAATTAAGCACAGGGAATATATACCGGTCTTGCAGTACAACCAGGAGTGATGGTGAGGCTTAAACACCTTTTTTGGGGAAAAAACCTCCAGGCTGTTGACCATCAGACCAGTGTAAGTAAGGAGGAGGTAAAGCAGTCATCAAAGCTGGGAAGATCTGAGGAGAATTCATATCCTGATTACAGACCTACTTATTCCTGTATTAAAATGCTGATACAGAGAATGGATGGTCCATAAAGCACCTATAAACTTTGGGCAGTACACGAATAATGACTGAATAAAGCTCCAATAAGTTGTTGGGGTGAAATAACTCGTAGCCCAACTAAACTACTTTACGGGGCTTTTTTTTAAGCTTAATTTTATGATATTTATGTATATAAGGATGTCAGAAAGTCCTCACAGGAAAAAAAAGTGAGTGGGGAGAAGTTTTGGGTAAAAGGAGATATTTTAATTTGCCTGCTGTGCTCCTGCAGAAGTTTACAAGCTGAAAGCTGCATTAAAACCAGAACTTGGTTCAGTAACACAGAGCCACAAGTAAAAACAAGTAGAGCATATCACCAGACTGCAAAGAGTTTATTGTAACCATGGCTGTGAGCATTCCAAATGAACCTCTGATCTTCTCTTGACTGTCAGACGCGAGCAGAGGGAGAGCAGGCACAGAGCCCCAAGTCACTGACACAAACTCACTGAGGGCTCCTTGGGTGTGCTCTCCATGGCAAACCTGACTGTGGGACACCAAAACCAGCCCCTGACAGGAGGGAGATCACATCTGTGAGGTGAATTTGAAGGGGCTGCCTGCAGACCTAAAGCAGAACCATCCCCTCGTGCTTGTCGTGGGTGACACGGGGTAACCAATGCCAGCACTTCCAGGAGGAGCATGAAGTAAATCCAACTGGGGAGAAGCACTCCTGAAGCTTGTTGACAAGCCTGTGATTACCTCAGGTCTCTAAACCACCTCTGGTTGTTTTAGGTATAACTGAGGAACCACAGGAAAAGCATCAAAATCACATGTTAGGGTGGGATTTGTACGAAACCAAGGATGTGTCCTTTTATCCCGAGTACCTCTTTGCCACCAGAGCTGAATGGATTGGTTAGGAGTACATTGGCCTGTTTCTACTGGATTTTAGAAACTTATTTCAACCTGGAAGTGTGTATTTAGCTGGAATAAAGGCAAGCTCTGGGGCTGTCTGCAGGCATGTGCACCAAACAAATAGGCTTTATAGTCCTCGAGCGCCTTTGTTTGCTCCCAGTTTGGACAAACATTCTTAGAGAAGAGCACATCGGGAATTTCATATATAACTCTCAATTAAATTGACTTGTGCAAAGCTTATTTATATAAATGAGAAAATTAAAACCTTTTGGTTCGAGGAGTACACAGCACTAAGTAAAACTAATGATTTATTGTTCCCAAATTAAAACCATAAGTGCACGCACTACAATTGAGCTGTAGTGGTTCTTTGTTCCAACACTTTCATGCTGCTGAAAGATGACAATTTATAATCTTTGAATGAAGATTTGTCTTTGCTCTAGGTATTTATTGTATAATTAGCCCATCTATGAACAAACCCGCTGCATGTTAATTCCAGTATTCCTCAAACGTGAGTATTTGTCTGGGTGCTGCTCACGTGTCAGAAATGTCTATGCAAATTATTTGAGATTAATACAAATTGTTTGTTTTCTTTACTTGTCACTAAATGTCACGGGGAAGTTTTGAAACAATGGGTTTTTTTTTTTATACTCAATCATGAAAGTGTGTGAATCACATCCAGAGAATTCCAGGGAAATATCAGCTCTGCTGTATTTCAGCCTTTGCTTTGGCTTGTGTTGAAATCTGTGTCCCCACAGTCCCTTCTGTGCAGCTTTCCTGGCACTGACAATTATCACACAAATAACTTCATTTGTAATGTGGTTTCTTTCAGCCCCTTTGGTTAAATGTGGAGAGGCTCAGCAGAGCTGCTCAGGGTGGAGGGGCAGGAATATATTCCACATTTAGAGTTGATCTGCATCACAGAGCTTAAAAGTGCTGCTCTTCCTTTTGGGCAACTCAGAGCTGGTTTTTGCCCCTTGCCAAATATTTATGGCCAAACCCTGATTTTTGCTGCAGGTACCAGTGCAGTTTTTCAGAAGTGCCTTTAAATGCTTATTTTTAGATTTATTAGCCTTTACAAGCAGACTTTAGAAACTCATGTCCTGTCATACTGCGTGGACAGAAATTGTATGTTCTAAGTCTCACCTTAGATTTTTAATAAACACTCGTTTTCTTTGTACTTTTTCACTTCCCATTAGTCTATTTCTCAATTAAACAAACTCAGTTGCATTCTGATATTTGATATATGTTTGTTCCAGATGTTGGTGTAAGAACAGAAAAGGTTAAAAATTGGCACAGCTCTGACACAAGGCATTGAATTGATTATTTGAGGAAGGTGCAAACCACCTGCAATTGCCAGTAAAATACCTCTGTGCAGCAAAGGTTTGCCTGCTCCTGGTCTGTGTGTGCTCCATTTGTGACTTGTCCCAATGAAAGAGGAATTCCAGGAGTGCCAGAAAAAACACTGCTTGCTGCAAAGCTTCGGAATAATTTAATTTAATTATTTTATATCCTGTCTGATAGTGAAATTCTTGGGAAATTGAAACAATTCTTTGCTGCAGCATGAGAAAAGCCCCACTGATGGGGGAGAGGCTGCCGTAATTTCCAGTGTGAATTCAGATTTTCAAAGAATTAAGCTGGAAGATAAAAGATTACTTTTGAGCTCAAATTCCTGGAAATGTCCCTCTGGGCTTAAATTAATCTCATCTTGGAACTTGATACTGATGTGAGAGGTGTGTGACCCAGAAATGAGGGGGGAAAATGGGGTTTGCATTTTCAGACCGTGTTTGTTCCTGTAACTTCAAGGGCATTTTAAACTTGGAAAAAAAAAATGACCATATGTGTATGTGGAATAAGCAGCACAGGGATGGCAAATCTCCAGCAAGGATCACTTGTCTTAGAAAGTCCTATCTCCCAGCACACTGGGAATGGTGGGAGTGGAGACTGGGAGCAACGTTAGGGATCCCAGATACGGATCCAAACCTGCCCCTCTAAACGCTGCTTTTGTGATAGGTGTGGGACAGAAACACTGGTTTATTAAATAGGCAAATAAATTACTGAGGGCTGACCCCAGCTGAGGCTTTATCAGTGCTGCCCTGCTGGTGAACTCTGAGGCAGAGCTTTGCCGTGGAATTCAGCATGTCGTCACTTTTTGGGTGGAAAGAGTTAACGCCGCGCTCGGGAGCTGCAGGGAGGCACAAGACCTGTGCAAAGCTGTGATTCCTCGGGAAGAGCCTTGCAGCACAGCATCCAAACTGATCATTTTTTTCAGCTTTTTAATTTTTTTATTTTTTTTTTTATAATTTCTTCCTTACTGTAAAGCTGTCTCGGAGCTCCAGGAAAACGTAGAAGTCATTCCACGAGGGAGAAATCCGGTGAGCGAGCAGGGGGGATGCTGCTCCCTGGGCTGTGTTTTTGCAGCTTCCCTAATCTTGACAGCTCTAGTAGTTGCCCCTGGGATAGAAAGAACAAAAAAAATTCAGAACAGTCCATAAAGTTCCCGTTGGTTTGAAAGCAAAACCATCTGCTGGAGCCACAAAGAGCCTGTCAGGGAGTTCAATAACAGGAAAGCCTGCAGTTGATCAGCTGTGCCCTCTGGAACAGGCAGGAGGATTTAGTGGAGGGAGCCAGGGGATGTGGGGAACATCAGGGCAACAGCAAAACGTGTCAGAAGAAGGGTTTGTTTCTTTGGTTTCAAATATAGAGCTTTAAAGTTGGGCACTGTGGTTTCATATTCAGATTTTCCTGGGAATCCTCAGGTGTTTGTGACCCAGGAAGGGGGTGGGGGTGTTCTCTTTGGTGTGGACTAGACAGACACATCCCAAAGTTGTTGACTTAGGTCTGACATGGCTGCAATGGAGCAGTTGAAGGCAGTTTTTATATTGTCTGAAAACTGGTGAAGAGACACTGCTGAACCAGGGGCTGTGGAGGGCTGTGTGCAGGGAGTGTGGCAGATCATGGAAGCATGGGATGGTTTGGGTTGGAAGGGACCTTAAAGATCATCTATTCCACCCCCTGCCATGGGCAGGGACACCTCCTACTATCCCAAGTTGCTCCCACTATCCCAGGTTGCTCCTTTTCCAACCTGGCCTTGGACACTCCCAGGGATGGGGCAGCCACAGCTTCTCTGGGCAACCTGTGCCAGGGCCTCCCCACCCTGACAGCCAAGAATTCCTTCCCAATATCCAGTGCATGGTATCTCATGGCTCCGTAGCTTGAGACACTCACTCACACAAGCAGGATGAGATTCCCTTTATTCCATGGATTTCTGCAGCCCCTGTGCTGTTCACGTTCCAGAGACGCCGCTCCGTATTTATGGGTATTTATGCTTTGCCATTAAAACTCCAGTTATTGGGGGGTTTACAGCATGGCTGGAAACATTTGTAGTGGTTGGAAACCTGACACAGAAAGGTCGACCCTGCAATAACACAGTTTTGAAAAATTAATTTGCAAAAAATAATTTTCAAAACTCTGAGTGATTTTAAAATTGTGTGACTGTAAAAATATTTCAGTATTTTAAGAACTTAAGGTTAAAAGGAGAAGAGCCAATGGTTTTTCCCAATGGCTCTATGGATGCATCCAAGTTAAAGAACGGGAATCTTGTCATCCCTTTTGATGTCAACATTTGAGCTCTTTCTGCGCTTCTAGGAAATCTGTTGTCGCAGATTTTAGGAAAATTGCTGTACCAATAACTTATTGAAAAAGTTATTATATTATTCATTTGACAGTGGATCTGATTTTTATTCATTTAACAGCAGATCTGATTTTTCATTTTGTTTTGGCTCTTTTTCAGTGGTGCCACCGGGGAGCCCTGGGCCCATCACCCGGCACGAGTCGTACGACAGCTTGGCCTCCGACCACAGCGGGCAGGAGGACGAGGAGTGGCTGTCCCAGGTACATTTCTGGGGTGTTCCAGTTCAGGAAAACAAGGAATATTAGCCACTGAAAGTAAATTTAACACCTTCCCTCCAAATGGGAAGTAAGCTTCCAACAACCAGGGGTGTTGCTGTGGGTGAAACTCGTTCGCTCCCGGTTTAACGTGGTGTGAGTTTGGTGGCCTCTACATTTTAAACAAATTAGATAAAAACAGACAAAGCCCCATCATTACTGACACAGTCACGTCTTTGGGAAGCTCAGGATGAAGTGGGAAGTTTCAGTTGGCAGCAGCAAGTTACCCCTCTCCCTCTTTCTGCTGACAGACGTGGATAAAGGAGGTTGGCTTGGCAAAATGACTTTTGGGTGGTGACTGTGCTGCATTTTACCATAAAAATGGTTTACTTCCTTCCTTTTCTGGTTATCTGCATTTCCTGCTGATAATTCCTGTGAGTTATAGCTAGATATAAACACTGTATTGCTTTGAAATCATCCTGCTTGGTGGAATATTTTTATATGAGGTCAGATCTTTGTGTTTTTATCCATTCTTGCTTTGTCTCAGTCAGTGAAGCTCCTCTTTAAGAACTCAGTAAATACTTGACCATTTGGCTCAAAACAGAAGTTCAGTTTAAGAATGTAGGTCATGAATAATACACTGAGAATTAGTTTCTGTTAGAAATAAAAGGTTAGAGCTAAATAAATAAATAACATTTACAAATGCTTTGGATTTGCTGAAGCAATTACAAGGTACCTGATCCATGGAATTCATCCTGACAAATTAGGTGGGTTTCCTTTGGTTTAAGAACAATGTTGTTATGGGAGTGATGCATTAAATGTGTTGCTGGGGTGTATGGCATAAATATGAAATATTCATGGATGGGATTTGCTTCTCCCGCTGGTGAATAAATCATACACAGCTTTCTCCTAAAATGAGAGGTTAGGCCTCCACCTGTCCAGGAGCACATTCACGGGGGAATCCTGCCATGGGAATCCACTTCCCTGGCCTGGGGTTCCAGCTGTGGCTGCACATTGAGACATCTCATTTGTCTGTGCTGGGTCTAATTTCTCACAGCACAAAGGTGGTGGAACAACTCAGTCAGGGCAGTCAGCAGGACTTCTGTCCCTGAGCTCACTGGGCAAGATCTCAGCTGTAGTTTTCCACCTCTCCAGTACTTTTTGGACAGTTATTTTACTCTTCTGGTGACTTTGTGGTATAGCAGAAAACCACAGGAAAAAGAGATTAAGGTAAATCTACCTTATGGGTGTCTTTATTACTAATTCTTGGACGATAAAAGGTGTCAACGGAACTAAAGACCTCTTGAACTTCATCACACCCATCCCTCTGAAAAAGCATATTTAAAAGGCAAAAAAAAAATAAAAAAAATTCCCAGTTGATGTCACAGAAGGCAGATGATTCCAAGGATGCTTCCAGAATGTTTAATTTTTGCTGAGTGAAGGGGCGGTGACAGCCCTCGGAGCACGAAGGCGCTGCCGCTCCCCGAGCAAAGCCACTTCAGATTAAGCCCGAAGTGCAAGTGTGCTTTTCAGAATTAAAGTGTTGTTATCAACAGTAACAGCATGCAGCGAAAAAACACCGCCCTTCACTTCAACTTTTCAATTAGAACAGTGGGTAATGTGTGCTGTCAGTGGGAAGTAGATACAATATGTTTGTCCTGCACACAACAGGAGAGTGAATAGGAACATCTGGCCGTAGCCTCAGTAAAATTGCAAAGGCATCTGTTTACCTCTCGGCTCTGTGACACTGATGGTTTCAAGCTTAAAATATACAGATTACTTTATCTGTGGCCTAATTTACACTGCTACATAAAAGCCACTTGCCTCAGAAACGGCTGCAGCCAAGCTGAGTTAGGCTGAGAGAAATGCAGGGATGGAAACAGCGCTGCCCAGGCTGGGGGGTTGTTGTCTTTCACCAGCATCCAGCGTTTCAAACTGCCTCTTAAAGCTTGACAATCACTGCTGGTGGACATCTCTGCCATGTGTACACAAAATCTGTTTTCCTGAATTCCCTCACTGAGTTGCATTTCTGCTGTTTGTTATTTTAGCAGAATTGATAGGAATTTAATAGTCTTTTTTTGGTCTTAAAAGTGTGAGTTCGCCAGGGCTTAATATTTTCATTTCATGTTTCCTTTTTCTGATTTTTAAAAGCTCTTTTTGATTTTTGGTGGTATGTTGTACGATCTTTCCAGCTTTAATGATTCTATTCTATAATTACAGAAGTTCTATGCTTTGTTTACCTATTTAATTACAAGGCCTAATTTTCCAGTTACCATCTTAAATTTTCATGGTTGTTTGCAGTCCTACAGTTGCCTTATTTAATACTTTATCAGAATTGCTGCTCATCACGTTTAAAGTTATCAGTGTGAAAAGACATTTTTAAAATATTTTGGATGCTTCATTCACTGAAACAACTTATTTTTCCAAAGTACCTATCCAGACTTTCACAGGGAGCAAGCACCCAGAGGAAAACTTGAATATTTGAAGTTATTGTTAGACACACCACAGGAATTCTTTGTGCCTTTTGGAAGCAGCCTTGGAGCTGTGAAGCTTTTGTCTCTCTGCATGTACGTGCAGTAAATATCCCAAATATGCCTATTCTGTAATATTGGGCAGTTGTTCACTGCACACAAGCACCCCACCTCTGGTTTAATTGTCAGAGTTTTGGTTAAATGAGTATATTTGTGTGTGGCTGCCCTTCTGTTGCACACCCTTGTTTGTGTTACGTGGTGACAACACGACCCGGGCTCATCCCAGGGCCCTTCCCATCGCTCTCGGTTACAAACCTTGTGCTTCCCAGCAAGATGCTCCCTGCCAGCCATCTCCTCACATGTGCCAACAGGAATTATGAGCTTGGATTTGAAATCCAGCTCGCTCTGTGTCCGTGGGAAGCAGCGCTGTTAAAGGTGTGAACTTCCACAAAGCAGCTGCAATGAGATTCCCAAAAGAGCATCCCTTGGCCCTGGTCGGGATGGGATTTTCCCTGGCTGCTCCATGCAGATTTAGGCAGGAATGTGTTCCCCTGTTGGTTACACCACAAGGGCAGCTTCGTTGTGTTCGAGTTAGAGCACATATTTCATCATGGCAAGGGGAGGAATGAGCAGGAGCAGGTGAGGGGATGGCCAGGATGGAGCGTCAGTCTTCAGAACAATTTAAGAACCGGGGTTCAGTGTCCTCAGGCTGGAGGTTCATGGGCTTTCAAGGCTCTGCCAGAAGCTCTTGGCTTTGGCTAACACATCTTTTCTCTAGCAAAGACATTCCAGACTTTCCCTTGTTAGACCCTCCTCCAGATGGACGGCTCCGAACACCCTTTTCCCTTGAACACGGCCGGGCTCCGGGCGCTCAGCATTCGGAGGGAACCACTCATTGCATTAATCATTTCCCACATTCCCTTCCCACAGGTCGAAATAGTGACTCACACGGGGCCCCACCGACGCCTGTGGATGGGCCCCCAGTTCCAGTTCAAAACAATCCACCCCTCGGGCCAAACCACCGTCATCTCCTCCAGCTCGTCGGTGCTGCAGTCGCACGGCCCCAGCGACACCCCCCAGCCGCTGCTGGACTTCGACACGGACGACCTCGATCTCAACAGTCTCAGGTAAAAACACAACCCCTTCCCAAGCTGCTTCACGTTCGTTGTGTGAATAACTCGCCTCCTGCTTAAACGGGGCCATCTGTGCAGGATGTGTCACAGCTTTCACCAGGCTTGGCCAGATGAAAGTCTCAGAAGAGCGCGTGACTCACCCACAGTAAAAACCCACGCAGGCCAAGCAGCTCAGGTTCCTTTTGCTGCCCCTTCTTGGGCACACGACAGGGAAAGACAGGACAAAGCCTGGTGGCCTTGCTCAGCATCCTCTAATAAATCCATTTTCTCAGCCATGAGTGGGAGCTTTGTGCCCTGGATTTAGATGCTGACTATCAGCGGTCAGTGTGTTGGAACAGTAAGTGAACTTCTGGAATGTTTTCCTGCTCCCTGGTTTTTGGGTTTTTTCCCCTTCCTTTGGTTCCTTCCCTGTAATTCTTTTTCATGTATTTGATTCATCGGGTTTTGGACATTGGCTGATTTGGAACTGGGGGCAGGGGCTGGGCCTAGGGAAGGGAAGGAAGGAGAGTGAAGGCAACTGTGGGTTTGTATTTGCTGGTGGTTTGTAGAAGAGCTTTATGCACCATGTGTTTGTGTCCAGGACCTCTAGATTTAACAAGTTTCCATGCTTCTGACTCCTCATGTGATTTGGAGTCCAGAGTTCTGTGGTAGGGACTTGGATGGTTTGGGACTCTGTCTGAAACTCTTAGCAGTAAAATAAGAGAGATGGATATTATGACTAATCCCGTTAAAACTGGGCAGACTGTCCTTGGACTGGAAATCCATGGGTTTGAAATGTGTGATTTCTCCTTGTTTACAATTATTGCCATGAGTAAGGATATGGCTGTCAAACATATTATTTTTTATTGTATATCTGTGTGTGTATGAAGAAAGAAAACTGAAATAAAAAATACTCATGTGGATCTGTGTTACAAAAGGGGTGGGCAATTACAAATGAGTCTTTTCTCCTAAAGTGACAACACCTGCTGTTGAGGAGGTGATGGAGGCTTTTTAAGCAGCTTGGGTGGGGTGAGCTTTTCCCTTTGAGGCTCCCTGAGAGCTCCCATCTGAGCCATGCCTTGGGAATACTCCCTTTGTGTAAGTCTCAAAAAATACTAATATGGATCTGCATTACAAAAGGAATGAACAACTATAAATGAGTCTTTTCTCCTAAAATTACCAAAAAAAAATGCTGCTGTTCAGAAGGGGAAGGAGGCTTTTTAACCTGTTTGGGTAGGGTGAGCTTTTCCCTTTGAGACCCCCTGAGAGCTCCCATCTGAGCCATGCCTTGGGAATACTCCCTTTGTGTAAGTCTCAAAAAATACTCAGGTGGATCTATGTTACTAAAGTAGTGGGCAGTTACAAACGAGTCGTTTCTCCTAAAGTGACAACACCTGCTGTTGAGGAGGTGCTGGAGGCTTTTTAAGCAGCTTGGGTGGGGGGGAGCACTTCCATTTGAGGCTCCCTGAGAGCTCCCATCGGGAACACTCCCTTTGTGTGAGTCTCAGTCCATCTCCAGATGGATTCTCCAGATCTTGGGAGAAGGGAAACCAAAGTTTTAGACAGCTTCGAGCACATTTCGAGACAAACAGTCGATGGTTGATGGCTCCAGCTGGTTGAGGGCTGGGCTCAGGCCTGGCTGTGCCCCGAGGTGACCGTGTGTGTCCCGCAGGATCCAGCCGGTGCGCTCGGAGCCCGTCAGCATGCCGGGGTCACCGCGGCCCGCCGCCGACCGCAGAGGGGTCTCCACAGTCATCGACGCTACTTCAGGTAGGAACACCTTCATTTCTGGTTTTCTGTGGTGTTCATCAACCTGCTGGTTTTTTTCCTCTGGTAAATGTTCACTAACCATTGCCACAGACTTGAGGGGTATTGTGATTTTCAGTCAGTGTTCATCAACCTGCTGGTTTTTTCTCTGGTAAATGTTCACTAACCATTGCCACAGGCTTGGGGGGTATCGTGATTTTCAGCTGCACACCGGAGTAAGTGCTGTTATACAAATACTCACTGAGTGCTGCCATAATGAGGACTTGTTGTTTTTTGGGTTTTTTTCCCCTCTTACCACTCAAATGTGAAGTCGCAGCGTTGTGGTAAGATCTGGACACACTGTTTACGTGAGGTTTAACACGAGCTCTAGAATGCTAAAATCTGCCTAAACTAAAAAGCAGAACATTTACAAATACTAACACTGAACTGCTTTTATTAATGAATGCCCGAAGCAGAGAATATTACAGTTCCATCTCATTTATAAAAGAGCTTTCATTGAAATGTAATCATAAATGTAATTGATTTCTGTGAACAGTCAGGACAACAGGAGAGTTTATCTGATGTTTGTGTAATGGGCACATTTTCACTACTCTGCTCTGAAGGAGTGTGTAAATTTAATACCACAGTGGTTATGTTAATATCAACACAGTAATATATGTACTATAAAGTTCTCTTTTTCCCCTCAGTGGTGGGGTGTAGCCTGTCTAAAGAAACAAGGGCAGCAGAGCTTTATATTCCAGTGCAGCTGTGCAGCATCTGAGGGTCCACACAGCAGGATTTTGTCAAATAAAATCTCTCACAAGTAGAATTATTAAACACACAGCATTAGTCAAACAGTCAAGTCAGAGAGGATTTTAATCTTTAGCGATTTGAAAATCCCTGGAGGCTGCTGATTGGATTGAGGTTAAACTGTAAAGAGAGACTGTAACACATACAGAAACAGGGTTCTGAAGGGTGGTTTAAAGAGAGTTAAAATAAAAGCTCCTGTTTCAGACTCTGCTATTGATATAAATGCTGAGTCCAAGACACTCCATTGTTTGCCAAATGAATTTATTTGGGTATTGCAGGGTATTTCTTATATGTGTTTATAACTGAGTTCGATAATAACCACGTTTACTTTGGATATTGAGAATTGTCATTATAAATTCCATTTTCAAATATTTAAAAGTCATTAAATTAATTCACATTGAGCTTAGACAAGCATCTGATGCTGGTTGTTTAAGGGGAATTTTGTTTCTTTTACTACAAGACAGAGTAATTTTGAAAATAATTGTTTGATCCAGAAGAGAACATCGATGCATCCATTATGATTTTTTTTTTTTGACTGGTTCATCTATACCTGATAGCCCTGAAAGGTTACAAGTTTGAATCACAGGAGTGCTTCTGTCTGTGTGTGTGACACTGGAGATTCAGAGTGATTAATGGCAGAGCTGTTCCTCCCTATCAGCTGGTACAGAAAGAGCTATCAGGATTATCAGGGTGGGGAATTTTCCCTCTTGTGTAGGGGCAGTGCCTTTACCTGTGACAGGGATGTGTAATAATTCTGAAATATGACCATTCTGAAACTGTTATTCTACCTCCAGTAGAAGCAATGAACACATAGGACTTGTAGCTCTTCCATGCTAAACAACTTTTCCTGAGGTGTGGATGGAGCTTTAATATGAACTGGCCCATGTGAAGGTGATGAAGCTCCATTTTTAATGCCTTTAACATATGTGTCCATATTACAGTTGCCACAGTCCATTGTATAAGTTTTTAGGATGCTGAAGATATATTTACTGTACAGCAGTGACTCAGTTTTGTTGTAGCACCTCATAAGTTTCTTATAAACAATACATGGGGTTTGTAAGGCACATGCTGATGGCAGGGATTTATTTACTTCACTGCCAGACAGGTTGGATTTGAATTGACTTTTGATTCAGGGGCTTCACCATCTATTATCAGTTTTTGTATTGCCTGAGCCCTGTCCTTTCCCATGCAGAAATTAGGGCAAACTTTAGATTATGTGTGATGGTGCAGGGCTGTGAATTCTGCTACAGAGTAAAGGAGACACAAGGAAAAACCATACACTGTGTTCTGAGACTTTGAGATGTTCTTGTACCAGGGCCCAGCAAAGTAGAGTATTTTATGCTGATTTTTTTTCTCTTCCCATCTCTGAGATGTGCAGAAAATGACACTGAGCTCAGCTCTGAATGTGAAGGTTTTATTTAAACACTGCTCATGCACACCATTGCATTTTGGTGCTGCAATGATTCCCATTTCCTGCTGTTCCCAGGGCGTGCCCCGAGTGGCTGATGTTCTTTATGGAAAATACATTTCTAGGTTTGAAGGACTTTTTTTAAGTAGGTCATAAATTTTTCCTGCCTGAGCTGACCCAGGAAGTGATTCTTCAGCTCTGACCTGTGATTTGAGCCCGTTGCACTTTATGAAGATGCTTATCTGGAGGTTTCATTGCCTGTTGCTTGGAGATACAACCCATGTGGCGCCTCTGCTTATCTGACTCATCACTTCTTCTTCCTAGCAAAAGATTTCAAGTACATGTTTATCATCTCCCATTATCCTCCTGCCATTCTTGATGGCTTCCTTCCTTCTCCCCCCGTTGGTGACAACTCTGTTGTTGCATTTAATAAGAAATTTATGTGCCTTTTTTTTTTTAATCATGATTTTCACATCTGTAAAACTGGGGTTGTGCTTATGACAGTCAGGTAATTTTCAAAAATCTGCCTTTAAGAAGTATGTCATGGGTTTTAGATTTCCTTACAAAACTAATGCTGTTATCAATAAGGAAATTTTGCAATGCTATTTTAACTTGGATGGTTGTTTTTATAACCATTCCTCGGATAAATTAAAAAAAAAAAGGTATATTTCAATATGGCAGGTTATCTCAACTCAAAATTCTCCTGAGGTATTCTTCTCTGGTTCATTTTTTTAAAATCAAATCTTGAAGGGAAGTTTGCAAAGCTGCAGTCACCTAAAGCTACTGGACATTTGTCCCTCAGTGCACACATTTTAGTCGTGTGCATCGTGGAGAGAATATACCCTGAAGGATTAAACACGCTGTAATTCCAGCTGCTGTTCCAGATTGCCAGTTGGAGATGTTAAAGGGACAACACTGAGTTTAAATCTGTATAAAGCAGGAAGCTTTTACTGATAATGCAGCAGGAGAGCCAGTGCTGTGCAGGCAGTAGCTGCTGACTGTGTGTCAGGAGTGTCTCTGTGTCCGTCCTTCCCAAAGTGTGCTCTGGCTGTGACACAGCTGAGGTGAGCCTTAGTAAGTCAGGTTGTATTTAAGACTTTATTAGACACCAGAGATGAAAGAAAAGCCTTAAAGGGGGCTCCATGTGCAGGAGATGCTGCAGCTGAAGGTCACACCTTTTACACACCCAAACCAACCAACCCTGCACCACAATCTGTGGTGTGACCAGAAAAGTTGGTGCTGAATGACCTGTCCTGTGTTTCAGAAAACCACCCTGCAAGCAGGATTTGGGAATCTTGCATTACAGGTGTGCATTGAATGCTCTTCCTCTTTTTTTGCTGTGCATTAGATCTGATCTTGGGCCAGCTGAGCAGAGCTACAGGATAGTGGGGACTAATGTAGAAAATATGAGCATAGGCCAGACATGCAGTTGAGTATTTCCAGGCACCTTTCTGAATGTTCATGCTATGGCCTGGGGAGGAGTGATGCACATCATATGTGTTCCATACCTGAACAATCAAAGCTGATAGAGCTCCATGAATAATCCATAATACAGAAATTAAGGGTGTAGGGAGGCTGGGATACCTGTACAGACAACTCTGAGCGTTCAGAGCTAGAGAACCCCCAGGGAAAAGGTTTGCAGCAGTTCCTGAGCACAGTGGATGTGCTCACACAGCTGCACTGAGTGTGTGGGCAAGTGTTGCCCTCAGACTGCAGCACATGTGTGGGCTCAGGTGTGCTCAGTGAGTCAGCCCTGCTCAGCTAAGGGAAGTGGCTGCATTTGTGTGTATGAAAAGTTGTGTTTATTCCCTCACACAAAGAGGTTTTGGACACCCAGCAGCCAAATAATGACTTGGTTGCATCATTGGTGGTGTAGGAGAACGTTGACAAAGAAGTTGTCTGATCTCTTTTTTTGCATCAACCTTTTCCTGCTTGGAGGAGATCATAGAATAGAATCTTTGTTTCTTTCTTGCTTGGGACCAAAGCAGAAGTTAGAGTGGGAAGGATTTTAATGAATGGTATTATTTAATGAACAAAATTAAATTTGTAGGAGAAAAAGATCCTGAGGAATTTTTTTCCCCCCTCTTTGATTGTGTGTGGGGTGGAGGGCACCTTAATGTTCTCATCTGAAACCTGGCTGTGCTTCTTAGGGATGCACATAATTTTTTAATGAAGCTTGTTTATTACTGTTGTATGAAACTCTGACAACACTAAGCTCTCTTCTGGTTACTTCAATCAATGCCCACTTAAAATCAGCTTGTAATTTAGTACTTCCCTTTCTTTTGTGTGCGACTGGCTGGTCATGGACAGATAACTCTGTGCCTGCAGAGGGTTTAATGAACAGGAGGATTGACTTGGGTTCTGTGGGGGAGGGAATTGGCCTCCCCTCCCTCCCTGCTGCCTTCGAAGGCCGTTTCATTGTTCATCCCCACACCTGGGAGACAGGGACCACGGGACAAATCCTTACTGTCCAGCAGTGCTCTCTTCCCTTGGAATTGAATCAACACTTGTGCTGTCACACCTTAAACCAGCCGAGCTCTTCTCTGTTGTCTGCACAATCAAATATTCATTGCCCAGCCCTGCACAGCACAAAGTGCTGCCTGGCAGCAGCTCAGTCATTCAGGTAGTAAAGATGTGGGAATGCAGCTGGCAGATGAAGTCACCGACATTACCAATTCCCAGGCTGTCCTTCCTGCCACAGGCAATCACTGGCAGGCCTGGGCCGTGCCTGGTTTCCCATCCCAGGCTCTGGAAGGGCCCGGGAATGTCACGGATGCTTGAGCTGCTGTGCCTGAGTGGAGCCGGGCAGGGCTGGAGGGTCCTTGTTGCAGAGAGATGAAATCAATAGTCCTTGACCTCAACCTGTAATTACCTGGCTGGGATAAAGGTGGGGCAGGTAGAGATTGCACTCAGTATAATGCTGAGCTTTGAAGCCCAGGGAGAGGTTTGGCCCTTGGTCTGTTCCTCACAGCAATTGAGAGGTTTTAATAATGGGCAGAGAACAAGCTGCTCTTAGAGGGCATCACCTGTTCAGCAACACAAAAATGTACCCAGCACTGCTTGGTTTGGATTTCTGCATCCCCTCAGCTTAAAGTTAAGTGAGTTTAAGTTGTGGTTCTTTCCTGGAGTAACTCCTGTGCCAATTCTGTTAATACATCTATTTAAAATGCTTATTATGTTACTGATTTGCATAAGTTTATGCATTATTCCTTGACTAGTGACAGCCTGTGGGATATGTCAGGTATCTGTTTCCTCAGTGCAATAGCACACACTCACGTGTGCTCCTGCTCTCTCCATCCTGCTCATCTGCCTTGCTAAGCATGTGTGTGCATGAGCTGCATAATGCAAAATTCTGGTACTTAGAATGTTTTCAACTTGATTTATTTCATCTAATTTGAGAAAATGTTATCTGATGATTTTTGAAGAGAGCCTTAAGACAGAAGTGACTTCAACAGGCTCCAGGATGCCAAAGCAGTGTACATGATTACATCCAGAAACAGCTATGCCCTATAGACTGGGGAGAGATGTGAGGAGAAATTAAAATGACCTGACACTACTGACTGGGCACTTGCTGCTGGATCATTGCCTGGGCTGGGAAAAGACTCAGCTGCAGGGAGACATGGAGTAGCATTAATGTCTTGAAACACCAGTGGGTGTTTTCTCCAGGCAGGAGAAGTACAGTGGAGAGAGGACAAGCATGGGAGCAGTGACTGAAAGGCAGCAGAATCGTTATATACTGATTTAATTTCCCTCTCTGGGATGGTTGTGGGTGGTTTAGTCGGTTCTGGAGGTGGGAGCTCACTCTGCACAGCACAAGGTAGTGATGGGGGGCTGTTACTCCTCATCCAGTTTGCCTTTGGGGCAGCTGAGGAGGCTCCCAGTAACTGAAGCAGTTCATCCCTTTGAAGGTGGTTGTGCTCCAACACACGAGTGTGTATCAGCTTAAAAAAATAGTGCAATTAACTTCACTGATGGAAGTGAAAATCAAAAATCAACGATTTCTAGACATTGCTGCCTTGAGTTGAGTTTGATTTTAAGCAATTTAAGTTCCTCAAGGTGCCTGGTCACCTCCTCCATCTGGCCAATAATGTGATTTTTGGCCCAGTAGTTCCCGTGTTCTCGATGAAAGCCGAGCTGTGACCTGACCAGCATCACAACCAAACACAGGGGAATGGGGTTTTTCTTCCCCTTACCCGAAGATAAGTTGCAGTGGGGCCTCCAGGGGCCATGATAATGGTCACTGGCACAGTCCTGCTGCTCCCAGACAGTTGTTCTCGTGTCACACAACCCGCTGGGCGCGTGTTCCGCGGGCCATTAATGCAGCCACTGCAGTGTCTCATCACTCAAGTGCTGGGAACTGACTTCCAGTTGGGGAAGCCACCTTCAGCTCACATAATGGTTTGTCAGCTGAAAAACAGCAGCAGGTCCAGCACAGAAGTGCCTTGGGTTTATTTATGGGGGAAAAAAATAATCTTAATATCCTGGGTGTTTTGCACATCACTAGTTCAAACTCACTCCTAATATGATATTGTCTTATATGCCCCTGATTATCTGTCATTAGCAGTTGTTAATGTTGTGTGTAGGTAGCTTTAAAGCTCTGGATAAGTGGAAAGTGTTGATTCTAATCATATCTGACACCACAATCTTCCGTGGAGCAACACATGAGCTGAGATTCCCGACGGGCTCCTGTAGGATACAATATTTATTATAGCTTGAGATCTAAGAGCTCCCAGCTACTGTTAAACTTACAAGAGATCCAGAAACCTCAGTGTCTGTACTTGTGTTTTTAGAGATTGCACAGAAATAACACACCGTGTGGTATTTGTTCATTGACATTTCTGCTCTTTTCCTGCAGTGCTTAAAGGAAGCGTTTTGCAAATCTTTATATTTTTATAAGCCTGTAATAGATTCTAAGCTCATCTATTAATCTGGACTGCTTGAAGTGGCTTTAAAACAGTGTTCTTTGTGCATGTTAAAAGGGGGGTATTTGAACATCCATCTGCAAGTGAATTTTAGAGTTGCTGTTGTTTCAGGGCAAGCTTTCATTTATAAGCAGTTTTCCCAGTTTAGAATAGAGAAATTCTTACTGAGTGATTTCACTAAATTAGGCTTTATTTTTTGAAGTATTTGTTCAACATTTTGCTAAGCAATGTCTGCTAGTTGCTTAGTGAACACTAATTTTTTAGTATTTCCTCATACTACAGATAATATATTCTTTTGTGGGTAATACTTTGTTCTTTAATAATGGAATGTTTGACAGTTAATATTTCCAGAGCCACAAAAACTTGTTGCTTTAAAAGCCACCACAGGTTTAATATCTGATTTTTTTTTAATTTATCTGGCCCAATCCACTGCTCGTGGTAGAAAGACTTTACCTGGATCTTTACTGACATAGCTTTAAACAAGAGCATCACTCCTCACACATGGGGTTTTTTTTTACTGTAATATCAGCAAATGTACCTATTTTCACCATTGTTAATCCAAAATGAGCAGGTTTTAGCAATTGCCCATTGGGGTGTGATAAGGATGAGTGAGCACAAGTGTGAGTTCAGGTGTATGACACACAAAACTGAGCTATTTGGATTGATAGATCCAGTGCCTGACTGATCTGTTTTGAGGTGGAGTTTGATGCTTGGAGGGTGTCACAATCACAGCCTCCTCACCCCGGCTTCTTGCTGAAATAAGGATGTTCTCTGCTGGAAGTAAATATTTATATCCAAGTTGAAATATGGCCTGTTGGTACTTACTTGTGTATATATTTTATTGCCTCGGTGATGTAAGGGGCAAAGAAACACATGGAAAATATTTTGTTTTCCTTAATTATCCACTGCTGTGGAATACCCATTGGCTTGGAGTCGTGGCTCCTCCCCTGCCTTGGACTCCATCCCTGGCATCATCCCAGCCAGTTTTTAATAGTGCTTTATCTGCTGCTTGCACTGCTTTTAACTTTCACTTTTTATTGCAACCCGAGCTAAATTGGGTGCTGGTTACAACCCCAGCTCCGGGTGCAGAGCTCCAAAGAGCCAGAGCTGGTGCCAGCAAGTGTTTGCCGTGGAGAGCGGCCGGAATGTGGGATGAGCCGGGAAGGGGAATGTGGGCTGAGAGGAGCCCCTGTTTGGCACCATCCTCCTCCTCAGCCAGCTCTCATGTGCAAGTAGGTCCTGGCAGTGCCTCCAACTGGGGGGCTCTGACTCCTGAGCACCTCTGGGGACGTCCCACCCAGGAATCACCTCCTTCCAAAAGGAACGTGGAGTCTTGGAATGCGGAGCACGGGAAGCCAGTTATTCCATGTACATAAACCTGCTGGTGCTGCTCCCCTTGGGGAGGTGAAAACAAGCAGGTGGCAGTGGGTAAATGACAGAGAACAGGTTTGGGATTATCAACATCATTAGCAGGGATTTCTCCAGGTGAGAGGCGCTCTGGGAGCACTGAGGCCTGTGCTGTGCAGGGAACGGGCCTGTAAGATGGAGCAGGATCAGGGAAAAGCAAAAGGTGGTGCTATGACTAACATATGTCTTTTTCTGGAGTTTGGCCACAGCTTTAAGGCCTCCGAGTGGATTCCTGGGGCCTTCGTCTCCTATCCCAAACCTGACACAAAAACCTTTCCAAATCTGTTTTCTAAGCTGTGTGACTGTAATAGTCCTATCAAAAACCCCGTGTCCCCAGGTCAGGTGGGGTGCAGGCCCCCTCCTCTCCTGAAATCCCGGGCTTGCCGAGTCTTTCTTCCCTGATATTTCCCTCCAGCAACAGCGGGCAACCATTGGTGCCTCGTGTGTGCCGTGTGGGAGAGCCCGCGGGGGCTCCGGCACAGCTGCTCTCCCTGGAGCTCACATCTGCTCGCAGGAGCGGGCGTTTGTCCCAGGCACAGCTGGCCCTGGCTCTGCACGACCCACCTGGATTGCTGGAGAGCTCATGGAATTCGTGAGGCTTTGGCACCGGGGCCGGAGCTCGCTGGGGAGCCCCGGGTTGGGTTGGAGTGTGTGGGTTTGGTGTCTCCGTCGTTCCCTTCGTGTTGCGTTTCCTCTGCTCCAGGTTGTGATGATGTTGATGGGAGAAAAGCGGCTCAAGAACTGGGATCTCTCTAATTTGTGGCCTTTTTTAGGGCACTACAAATAGTCCTGACTGTGCCCCTCTACAAAGATAGTACCTGCCTAAATTTGCCTTGATACAAAAATGCAGGAGAAGCCACTGTTGCAATCAGAACCTTGCCAGCTCCTTGCAATTCCCCTTCACTGTATTCCCATTAACTGAAAAAGTAGCTCTTCAGACTTTCACCTCTCTTATTTACAGCAGGAATGCTGAGCAAACCACTGTGTGTTCTGCTGTTTGCTCATCACTTAAAATGCATTTTAAAAGCCAACATAATGTCCTCAAAACTTAACTTGTGATTGAATGTCAGATGTAGTAAATGGCCGTGGAACATCTGCAGAGTTTTTGTGTTGCTGGTGGATTTTTTTTCTTTAAGAATCAGAAAGTTGCCATGAAAGAACTTGGAAAAGAAAAGGAATACTCCGGTGTTAGTCTTTTGCTTTTGGTGTTCCTATTTAAGCTCTAAAAAACCACCCAAAATAAACCAAAAGCAGCACACAGTATGCAGTGAAACACTTACAGGGACAAGACATTTTACCACTGAAGTTCAATAAAAAATTCACTGTATCATAAGTGAACCATTTCCCCCTTGATTTGTGTCCAAAATATGAGGAGAAACCTTGCAGCTGCATGTTGCATTTTACAAAAGAACATATGCATGCATTTAAATCATTTACATTTCATCTTTGCTCTCTCTTATTTTAAACCCATATTATGGTGAGTGACAGCCTGTTTGGAAAAGCAAGGCTGAAAGCAAAGTTTAAACTTTGATGCCCAGTAAGCTGAACTGCAAGCAGGGGTTCACCATTTCATTATTTTATTTCAAAGTTTTGGCTTGTGCCTTTTCCTTTCTCTCCAGTGAAACATGTGACTGAAACTTTGGGAATCTGGCTGGCAATAAAAAAAAATTAAGTTCTGCTGCAATTGGTCTGTGCTGGTCCTGCAGATCCATCCTTGGGAGGATGCACAGCCATGTGCTTAAAGATGCTCTGGCTCAGTGAGGCCATTAATTAATTGGTGATCATTAGGGGGTATCAAATATTCCTTGTGCTATAAAACTGGTTTTGCTGGGGGTGAGGAGGGGAAGGTGGAGGGGCACCAGCTCTGCCTGGTGTACTCCCCTGACATGACTGTTCTTCAGCACTTCCCTTCTCTGTGTCAAACTGGCCACTTTTAACTCACCTGCTTTTATAGCAGGGGTTCCACAAAGAATTTGGATTGTGGGTGTGATGTTTTGTTTAGTGCCATCAGCAGGGCAGTGCTCCCCCTCGACTCTGTGTGAACAAATAAAATTCAGCTTTATTGGCCTAGTTATGGCCTTTTAATAACCCTTCAGTGGCACATTGTGCAAGCGGTGAAGTGCTAACGTGTGCTCTGCCACGATGGAACGTGACGGGAGGACACGGATCCGTCCGAGGGGTGGCAGGTGAGGGGGTACAGGAGCCCACCCCCCCTTTTCCAGGGCGAGCTGGGCTCCCAAGTGTAGCAGAAGAGCAGCAGAGGTACCCAAATGATGCTGGGGAGAAGGGTTTGTCACCTTCCCCTCATCCCTGGCTGTCTGTAAGTGTAGATTTGACGCAGTGAGATTCAGAGCTCAAAATACACAGTGACTTTATCCCTGAGAGCTTGCAGAAATTTTTCCGACCTTCCAGACTTTCTAAGAGCTAAACCCAGTGTTCTTCATTTATTTTGCTAGTAAAGACTGACTCATAATTGAGGATATCACGTGGAGGACCTGTTACTTATTTGTCCATCCATCCTTCCATGTTTAAAACCAAGTCGAGAACCTAATGAGGTTACAAAAATATTGCTGATCCTGAAGCAAATACAGTTGGTGAACATATGCTTTGGTTTTACATTTCTGCCTCTAAAAGGTGACATGTCCCGTGTTTGTCATTTAATTTAACATTCTATATATTTTTAAACGGCTGTATGATTTGAAGTCTCCAGATGCCGGGCTTTGTGCTAAACGAGGCTGACAGTTCAGTGATGTGGAAGGCCATTATCTCACCTTTGTGCTTCTAAACTGTAGCCACTTGCCTTTGCCTGCTCAGAATGCATTTGCTGCCTTGCAGCCCAGGAATTTTTAACACCTATTGAAAGCATTAATTAGCTGTGCCATGCTGATGAGCACTCGAGGTGAAAAGCAGGAACTGATGCTGCCCTTCCAGTTTGTGTTTCTCCCCTTGCATGTGCCGGGGGTGCAGTAGGTGACTGATGAACTCCAGCGGCAAAGGCTGACTGGGGTGCTCTGTGCTCTCAAATTTCACAATTAACAACAGTCAGTCGTTTGGTGCTGAGGTGATATGTGCGGTGTGTCAGTGGGAAGGGAGTGGAAGGTGATCCTGTGCCAGTGGCAGCTTGCTGAGATGTTCTTTGGGTGATCCCTGTAATCCAGAATCCTGGAATGCTTTGGGTTGAAGGGACTTTAAAGCCCATCCAGTTCCACCCTCTGCCATGGGCAGGGACACCTTCCACTATCCCAGGTTGCTCCAGCCTGGCCTTGGACACTTGCAGGGATGGGGCAGCCGCAGCTTCTCTGGGAATTCTATTCCAGCACCTCATCACCCTCACATGGAAGAATTCCTTCCTAATATCCAATCTAAACCTGCTCTGGCAGTGTGAAGCCATTTTCCCTTTTCCTGTCACTCCAAGCCCTTGTCTCTCTCCATCTTTCTTATCAGCTCCCTTCAGTTCATGTGGAATTCCAAACCACACCATGGGAAAGACCACTGGATTTTTATACACTCAGTAGAAGCATTTCCCTAAATGCTGTGGTCGCTCACATTGACTAATGAATCCTAAAGGAATATGATTTGATTGAAAAAAGTGATTTAAAGATAAAGCAGTAGCATTGCAGAGGTTTATCTTGAGGTTGATTTGCTCAGAAATGTTACTCCCGTTTTCCAGCAGATTTGGTGATATTGTGTGTTCTCTCCTGATGTTTAGTCACCAGTGGAAGGGATTTGTGTGTTTCCACAGTCTTTGTTAACATAAAACCACCAACACAATGTCTTAGCAGCCAAGAATGCGAGCTCGAAAAACAAAGTTCCATCCCGATGTTTGTGGACTGATATAACCCCGTTCCCGTAAACTGAAATCCCTTTAAGAATGTAGAAGTTCCATATGGTTTGTCCTTTCAAAGGGGAAATTGGTTCCATTTCTGCAGATTATCGTGGTCTCCTTTCAGAGGACAAGGAGTCCCCGGAGAAGTCCAACCCCCACATTCCCCAGGCACACTGGAGCTGCTCCCGAGCTGGGCTGGCCCCTGATGATGCCATGGAGGTGCTTCTGTCCACGTCCCATCCCTCTGTGTGCCTGGAACATGAGGCCATGTGTTGATAAACAGCTCTAAATGGCTCTATCCATAAACCAATAAACCAAAATTCAGGCTTTTGTATCCCATTACCGCCATCCTGAGTCAGCAGGTCTCTCAGACAATCATTTTTCTCCAAACTTGGAAAACAGATAATCATTACTTGGACTGTTAAAGTTCAGTAATACAAGAATAAGCCATAAATATGTCACTTGTATCTTAAAAGCTAACCGGCTAGAAACTCTCCCTCCTGTCTGATCAGGCCTCCAGTGCCTTTGATCACCATTTTCTCCTCTTTCCCAGCACCACAGCGAACTTCTTTAGTTTTCCACGTTTTCCTCTGCCCCTGTGACAGTGTTCTGCTGCAGATTACAGCTGTGCTCAGGCACCATAAGGTTTATATGATTAGTCAGCATTTGGTTTCCATATATAGCAAAAAGTACGTCTGGAGAAAATATTCTTGTACATATTTCCAGGCAATAGGATCAAAGCCCTCTGTAGGTTCTCAGTTTTAATTTATCTCTTCTTGCTTGCTGTCTGAGGAACATCAAACAGAGCCCGTGGTCGCGGGAGGGAAGGGAGGGAGCCCTTTGCTGCGGAGCTTTGGGAGCACCCTTCATCCCAGCCAGCTCCAAATCCTGCCCTTTCTTCCCTCCCCATTGCCCAGCTGTGAACTTTGGGGTTTGTGCCCACGTGTTTCTGCCCAGGTGTGCCTCCTTTTCTTGAATTTTTGTCTCCCCAGTTCTCCCCAGGTCTCCGTCAGTCCCAGTTGCAGCTGCTGGACACGTCTCCCTCCTTTGCCACAGTGTTTTCTGTAGTTCCTGATCCCTGTGTTGGCTCCTCTTCTGCCATAATGTGCACGGTTCATCCTCTTCCAACTAAGAAATGCTTGTTCCCATCTCATCTTTGTTTTTTTTTTTGGTAAATTCCTCCAACTTCTCTTTGTACTCTTAATATCTCTCAGTATTTGCCCTGAGAAGCTGTGGCTGCCCCATCCCTGGAAGTGTCCAAGGCCAGGTTGGATGTGACTTGGAGCAACCTGGGATAGTGGGAGGTGTCCCTGCCCATGGCAGGGGTGGAACTGGATGGTTTTTGAGATGCCTTCCCACTCAAACCAATCTGTCATTCAGTGATTTGCTTCTCCACAAGAAGGCCTTTTTTCTGGTGTCAGCTCCCCAAACTGAAGCTCTGATATCTCCCAAAAATATGCAAACTAACAGCACTTCCATTTGTGTCCCTGTGAGGAATCCCCTGTGCAGGTGGATATTATTGGATTTGGTGCTGTATTTATGTCATCTCAATTAGATTTTTTTTTTTGGAGCTTTCATTAGATTCTTACAGCAACAATTTGTAAACTTTGATGTGTGGAGACAGCCAGAGGTGACTGTCATTAAGTGAGTCGGCAGGATACTTTAATCACACAAATCCTAGAACATTTTCACAGGAGGAAGTTTTCTGAAGTTTTCTGAGCTATTAATAAGTGTAACAAGCCAAGAGATCCAAGACCTTTTTTTACATCACTTTTTTAGAAAGGCCTTTTTTTCCTCCCGATAGAAGACCTGCATTAAAAAAAAAAATAATATATAATTAGCTTGATTTCAGTCATCTACTCAACATTTCTGAGGCGCTCGCCAAACGATCCCAGGTGTGGGATTGCAGCAGGTAATTTCCTGCGCGGAATTTGTGCGGATGATTTTCTGTGTTGGGAGATGATATCGGCTCACCTGGCCCCCTGAGCCACAGAGAAATCCTTTGTTTATTCATTTAGTAGGCAGATTAACCCTAATGAATATGGGCTTCCTGGAAACAGATACAGGGGACAATGGCGGGGTGAGGAGCGGGGGAGAAACGGGGGCAAATTCCCTTTTCTTTCTTCACTTTGAAATAATGGTGGCTTTCAGGGGGCAGGGTGTTGTAAAACCCGAAAGGAACGTGAAATATGTCGGCCAGAAATTCTTGATTTTCGAACAAAATCTTTTCTTTTGTGGTTCAAAGAGGGGCTGGGGCTTCCTTAGTGTGTCTGGTACAACTGTGCCCTGTTGAACCTGTTGGAATGTTTTGTCCTGTCAAAAAGTAGCATAAAGTGGACATCTGAGATGTTGCACTGAATAGCACTTAAATCCTAAAACTGGAGGACCTCAGTGTGTGTTTTCCGTGGTTTGTCCAGTGTTTTGTGGAATAGGGGGGTGGTTTTTAATAATTATTTCACTGAATTAAAGGTTCATAATATAATCTGCCTTTGAAATAGTTCATACATTGTCCTAGACAACCACAGAAAAGCACAAGAGTCTTGATGGCTTTAATAATTTTGTTCCATTTCTTTTTATTTCATGGGAATAAAGCTGTGGAAAGGTGTGTTAAGGAGTGTGTGGGATTTCTGTTGCCTGAGTAGCTGTGCTGGACAGGGAGGCAGCGTCCACCCAGGGTTAGGCTGCACATCTGACTTGATTTTCAATCTTGGGGTGGCACAGAAAAGCTTCCAGAAGCATTTCAAACAGCACAATTCCTTGTGTTCCTGTTGGGTGATGTCTGCAAGTGTTCTGCACGAGGCTCATGAAAGGCTGCACCATTACATTGATTTAAATAAACGAGGAGTAATTTCTCAGCTGTTGTTGACGTGACATTGGACTATTGTTCGTAACACAATGTGGGAATCTGCCTGGAAAAGTAGTGGAGGTGAATCCCAAAGCCCTGAGAAACAGAGGGAAAAGAGGGTCATTGACTTCAGGGACATAAATCAGGCTGGCCGTGGTGTTACAGGCAGGTTCACTGCAGTATCACTCAGCCTGTGTTTGAACAGCATGAATAAATTAACTTATTCGAGCTCAAAGAGGGAATAATGTCACGGTGAATTAAGATGTGTGTATGTTAGTCATTATGTATTTTTTAATGCATACACACGTTAGATGGTATTTGAAATTAGGAGAAAGCAGTCTGCTAGCTGAGATCTCTGCTGTGAGCTACCAGTCAAAGCGCAGACATGAGTACAATGAATGATTTTGCTGCGTTTGAGAGAGGAACAATTTCTTGCATTTTTATGTGACTGGTACTCGAGATACATTATTCCCAAGGCATGGATGTGTAGACACAGATGTGAAAATCTCTTAACTTCCAACCAAACTTTTCCAGATCTTATCACTATAATTTATCCTCTACTCTCTGTGGACTAGAAAAATGTCTTCTTACACATAACTTTATACATTGGAGGGAAAGGAAAGTTCTGTTCTACCACATGGTGAGTGTTGAAGATCGGATACTGTTGGCTTTGACACGCTGACTTTTGTAGTTGCCTGTAAAAACTCTAGAGTTTCAGAAGGGAAGTGAAAAAACAGAATCCACCTTTTCCACAAAGAAGAAAAGTTTCCATTGTCCCTCAGTCCCATCACTGAAAGTACAAGTTGGCAGGAGCAGATAATTTTCTGGAGGTGAACATCTCTACATGGGTATTGTGTGTGTGCGTGCATCGGGCAGCAGTAAATCACAAAGGAATATGTTTGCTTTGTATGGAGATTGTTTTATCCTTCTTAAAGCTACTATTTATATAACCTTTAACCAAACAGAGAGTAGCCAAAGTATTTCTGAGAGTGAGAACTGCTTTTCTGGCCGGGGTGGGCAACAGCTCCGTCCCCTCCCCTCGCGCTGGGCAGGAACTCACCACGTTGACACGCGGACAATTTGCCAGAGATTATTTTTTTCCCCCCCCTCTTTGCACGTGAAAGTTCCAAACAGATCCGTGTCACATTAGGTGTCGTTAAAATAGAGCTTGTGATAACTAAATAATAAATTTAGTGGTACCTAATTACTTTCAGGAGATGTTGACACAGTTGCCGGAGACGACTGTCGCGGGGAGCCTTTGGAAGGAGCAGAGACTGTCTGTGCTAGAGGGAGGGTTTTTTTCCCCTTTTAGTGGAAACCAAAGGACAACAGTCATTATACGATTCTGTACTTTAAGTATTTTCATAATCCAACATAAATTGGCCCACCCAAGGATTATGTCTGTCTTATAAGGATGTGTTTATATAGTCATTGGGTGAAAGATTGCAGAAGTTGAACCGCTAGTTTTGAAAGTCGAGCCAGACCAGGAAAAATCAGGATACAATTTGGCACTTATGGAGACTAAATGATTTCCTTTTTAGCTGCTGATTTCTACTGGGAAATGTATCCTTGGACTGAAAATTGCATCCGGAAAAATGTTTATGTAGTGTTTTTCAAATGACTGATTATTCCTCTAACCTTTAACACGCACTGTGTGTGATTTTCTTCCTTATTAACTCTTTCACAACCAAAGGAATGATTTCCTTCACTGTAAATAAAATTAAGTATACATTTCAATTCATGCAATATTTTAATGCTGTAACAACGCAGCAAAAGACAAGCTGGGGATTTTGTTGAGTCAGTAACCCAGGGAAATCCAGCTCATCTTGAGTCAGATTCTCCTGGAAGAGGAATATCCTGCTTGGACAGTGAGGCAGGCAGAGCACATGAACTTTTTATCCTGATTACTGCAGAGAAGGAGAACAAAAATGTTCCTAACATACCATTAGATGCAGTTTTCTGCCAGCCAGGGGAGATTTCCCCAAGGCATGTGGCTGAGGTAGAGGGACCGTGCTGCCAACTACTGGCTATTACTTGCTGCTGAATATAGTGAATTATTTCATTGTGGGCTCGGGGTTTGTCTGCAAGGGAATTGATTAGTGCAGCTAGAACAGGACCAGGAGTTTTAGAGAGATCCACAGATGCTCTGTCTGGAGCTAAAATGTTCTCAGTGGTGATGTTCTCACGTAAAGACATACCATAATTCACTGTAATCACATCATCAGTATCCTGGTGTAGAACGGCCCCACTGGGTGTCTTTCCTTGCATCCAGAATGTTCTGGATGCAGGGTGGGAGTTGGGTTTCAGAGCAGCAGCCTGACCTTGCTCCCCTTGTCTGAGGCAGCCGTGTAAACACAGCAGGGTGGGACTGAGCCACGTCTTTAAAAGGCATCTCAAGTGATCCTGCGTGGAGTGGATCCCACGCTGACAAATGGGGCTGGAACCAGAGCTTCCATTTTGGCACAGCTCTCTGTAAATTATGGTTGGTGTTTTCCAGTGTAGAAACATGCCGAAATTTAAGATGAATCCGTTGGGTTTCTGTAAAATGTATCACCCAGCCCATCACAAGGCTGTAAAAATCGCTTGAGTGGAAAAGGTGACAGAAGAAAAGCACAGCAAGGACAGTCTGATGATTTCAATTAATGCTGATGGTCTGGTCCAGAAGGACAGATCTGTGTCCTGCGAGGGGAAGCAGAGTTGGAAAGAAATGGAATTCCAGCCCTGCCAATCCTGATGGACTCATGCAAAGACGTCCAGTGCTCCACAGCTCCCCGGGGCCCGCAGCGTTCGTGCTCCATGGGGGGATCTGTCTGTCCTTCTGGCATCAGCTGGGGATTAGCTGCTGAAAAACAAAGGCTGAGATTCCTTGTGGCAGCAGCGTGGGTCATTCTTGGCATGGTGGGATGAGGGGAAGTGCCTGGCAGCTGCTGCTCTCTTTCATCTCTTCTCCCAACTCTTTTTGATCGTTTTCTGCTGTGAAGTTTTGGGTTTGTGTTTATAAGCGAAGAGAGGATGCAGCCCTGCTTACCTCAGATAGCTTTTCCCAGGAGCAGCAATTCCCAGGCAGTGATTCCCAGGCAGTCTCGTGCATTTGAGGCCGTAATGGGTTTAGGAAATTCGTAGAATGTTCACAGTCAAACGGCTTTTAACCACCTATGGATGGAGTGAAATTTGGCAGATGACAGAGGAACCTCACGTTTTATTTCTGAAGTCTAAATGGCTTGTCAGCCGTGCAGAGGCCCTTGAATTTATGAGATCTGAATGTTGGGGTTTGGGGTTTTTTTTTGTTTGTTTTTTTTTTTTTTTCCACGTGGAACCCAGCAGAGTCTCTGATGGAAACTGTTGACCCTTCTTTGTGCTGTTCCTTTACTGTCTCGTCAAACATCTGGAAAACAGCATGTTTGCAGTCATTTCACAACATGATTTTGCATTTACATCATGTGTTATCTGGTAAAAGTTCTCTTGTTTTTTTCGAGGGGGGGAGGATTAAAAAAAAAAAGGGGGCAGAGAGAAATCAGCAAGTCGAAGGCTGCCGCGAGGTCAAGTGGTGACGGTGGGCGCTGCCCGCACCGAACATGTGTCGAGCTCCGAAAAGCTGAGGCAGTTCCCAAAAATTTGGTAACCATTAGAGTACTTCCTAAGTCAGTTCCGGATGTCAGGCCCGGGCTGGAGGGGGAAGGGGCAGGGATTGAGCCTGGCAGCCGAGGAGGCCGAGCTGCACATCACGCAAGGCCCAGCGAGACAGGAAAGGGCTGTTTGGGGAGAGGATCAGGAGCTCAGCAGAGGAGCTGTGAACTCTCCCCGCGACCCGGGGCAGGGAGCGCCGCCCGAGCCACCTGAGGGCTCGGGGATAAGAAAGGAAATTAAAGGATCATTTAAGTGGAGTGGGACCAGACAACTTAAATGACGATTTTCATCTCGGGGAAGGGAACGCTGGAGCATATTGAATTCTTTGAAGTAGGGGAGCGCGGTTGATGGAGGGAATATTTTTGTTACATTCCACGCTCTGGTTTAGCAGCTCCTCCAGTATAACCCATCTCTAACTCTCCTAAGCCACCTATTTGTAGCACTCAAAAATGCTGTGGACTTTAGAGCAGAGTTTAGACTAAAGCTATAGTCTAAAGCTATAGACTTTAGAGCAGAGTTTATCAACTGAACACTCTGATCTGAAATTAGCTACCTAGATAACTTCTAAAATTCAAATGAGTATTAATCAGTAAGCATGATTAGCAGATTATTTACTTGTATTTTGATTCCACAGTAAATATTTTTATGTTGCTCACGGTAACCCCTGTAATTGTAATAAACCTGAGTATGAGCCTCAGACTCTCCAGAAGTTCACGATGAGTTCATAGCTAAGGTTGTCTCTTCTTGCTTCCCCCCCTTCAGGATCAAACCTTTGGGCAGAAGCTGCTCCATCCCAGTGCTGCTCTCTGCTGCTTTGGGAGTAGTTTGGCAGAGGTCAGACATGAGGTCCTGCCACTCCAGGTCCTGAGGAAGCTTCTTAATACCCTGATGGAGACCCTCTGCTAATGGGGCACTTGTAAAGAGGCAAAATCTGCTGCTGCTAAAGCACAGGACCTTCATCCTGTCTTAAATTAAGTCAGTGCTAAACCCAGAATCCAAAACTAGTGGTGTCTGAGTCTCAGAAGCTGACTTGACTATGGCTGTGCCTCCCACCAGGGAAATACCAGTGAAGCACATGCTAGACCTCAAAATTTGGGCTGTGTAGAAGCATTTTCACGTGCCTTCCTTCACCTCCCAGCTCGAACTGAATCCATTCTGCAGTTTATGTGGTCCAAAGCTTCAAGGAAAAGGAAGCAGGCAACAGCAAATAGCTCTGGTTTGTTGGTTTAGGATGGTAAAAGGTTTTTGTACAGTAATGCTGAATTTCAGTGCTGGAATCACCTTGCTGAGGGATGTGATTCCTGGGACCTTCCTGAGCCTTGGAAGTAGCAACAGTGGAAGATTCTTCCTTTCCTGTGATCTTTCCATGTATGGCCATAATCACTTTATCTCCCTGGGCCAGGTTTCCAGGTACCATAGAGATGAGTCTTAACAGGGAGGGGAAAAAAAACCTGTGGCTGGCTGCAATTGTGGTTTTGGAAAAGCTTGCTCCGGGATTTTTGTTTAACAGCTGTTGGATGGGAGGATGCTTAGGTTGCTAATTTGGGTGCCAACACTCCATAGGGTTATTTCAGTGGTACTGGCTCCCACTGTGGGGAAAGGCAGGAGGGCCTGGGTGTGCATTCAGCTTTTTTCTGTGATGTGTTTGGCAAGAACTGGTGCAGACTTGGGAATTTGGACAATTTTAAGGAATAATAACAACTGCAGAAGCATTAATTGTTTCTGCAGTTGAAGGATCAGGCAGTAGTTTTAAAGGGATCACATGGAGGGAATTGGGTCTGAGCACAGACAACCTGTGCAGATATTTTCCTTTTAAGATGATATCTGTTTGGTTGTGTTTATAAATAACCTTTGAAAACAGGAGAAATGGACAAAATACTTTCTTCCTCCATTGCAGTGATACAGGAGGTGTCTTGGGAATGTGTTATCTTCTATCCATTTCCCTTTCCTCCTCCTCTCCAGTTTCATTGTACGCTGATTTTTTTTTTCCCCTCTACAAATTGCAGGACAGCAGCACGAGGTGTCCATTACCAAGTTTGTTTCCCTGAATGCTTTCTAGCAGGAGACACAAGTGCAATACACTGAATTAGTGGAACCAAGCTCAAGGGTGAGAGCACAGCCCCTCTTTATCAATAAAGTCCCTTTATCCAGCGAGAACAATCCGCGTGCGAGAGGCTTTTAAATAATATCTCCGAGTGCGAGTCCTGCTGAGCCTGGAAGGTAGAGATGGTTCACTGGGTTGTTATTTTGATGTAGGCCGTTCTTCCTCGAGGCCACCGAGCCTTCAGGTTCCTCCAAGCCTTTAGTGGTCTGCACTCCTCTGTTATTCTTTCCCTGAGAGTGCTGATTAGTGACTTGCGGTGTGGATGCTGATTTATCGCAGCCGAGAGCTGCCCCTTGGGGGCTGAGCAGAAACACTCACGAAGGAGCCCTGATTAAAAAGAGTGGTAATGAAGACAAATGTTTCGGAGGGAGTCAAGAGCAAACCAGGCCTTGGCATTCCCACTGCTCCTCTGAGCTTTTGGAGAGGAGGTAACAGTGGCCAAAGGAAATATTTCCCCCTTGTTGTTTATTTCTCATGGCACTGGAAAAATTTTTCTTTTCCTCCTGGGTGTTCTAACTCTCACTTGTTAACTGCTTTTCATGCAGGGTTGCAATTAACCCTTGGCAGATACTTACCATGTTCCCTTTATATTCACTCTATACATAAAGAAGTTTTTATGTTTTGACCTGTTAACCATTTTAAGATTCTTTAAACTTGACAGTTTCATCTAATTTCTCACGTCATTAAATCGTACTTTATTTTCCAACAGTCCATTCACAGGAGGTTTGGTGTTTGTTTGATATCTTTAATCATCTTTTTTTCCTCACTGCCCTTTTTAATAAGGAAAAAAAGAACGACAAAAAGTAATGCTCACAACCAGGTTTTAAATCACAGAGAGGTCAGAAAGTTCCTATCTAGTGTTGGACGTGTAACCAGAGACAGATCTCAAAAGCACGTTGGTAGGGTCTGGATGGTCTGACACTTGCATTAACTAAGAATTCAAAACACAGATAAATGGAATGGTTTCACCCTGTTGTAGTTTGGGGTTGGGTTTTTTTTCATTCTGTGGGTTTTTCATTTTTAAAGATCACCTCTTCCAGATGTTAGAGAGGACGGTCCCAGCACAGCCCCCCGGATACTCCACTGCTGCCAGCACAGCGTGGCCTGTTCATCCCTTCTTTCTGTGCTTAATTACCCAAGGCAACAGGCAAAACTGAAAGGAAAGTGCTGTTGGGAAACTGTGCTGTGATCCTGTGTCCCAGAGGGGGAAATCTGATGCCCAGCCCAGAGATGGGCACACTGGTGAATGTGGGCACTGCTCCTGTGCCATCCTGGCAGTCCCTGTTCCCATTCTTTGGGAATGAAGTGGAGAGCTGGACACTTCCTGAGCAGTGAGAATTTCTGGATGGCCCTTTGCAATCAGTGAGAATTTCAGGGTATTTTCCAAATGTTAATTAACTTTCTCATGAGATTTTTAGCTCATTCTGACCTATCATGCGGGAAGGTTCTTCTTCCTAAAATAGTGTGATAAAGAAACAGTTCATCCCAGAGAAAAGCAGGGAGCAGGGTTTTCTCTGATTGACTGGTCTCGTTCATGATGCACCCAAAAGGTCAAAGACTGTTTTGAGAAAGTATTTTAAAGGATGGGTCTGTGTTTTCTCTCTGTCTGGGAAGCTACTTACAACTTCCATAGTAGTTCTTGCAGCATTAAATAAACTTACTGTACATCTAAGGCAGCTATTTAATCAGTCTTACACTGATTTTAATTCTAATACTTCCCAAGTATTAGAATTATAAACATTGTCCAGCATTAGGTTTGAAAAAGAAAACAAAAAATTGAGGTTCCTTAATATCATTTTGTCAAAGTGAATTATTTTGTGTGGTGGTGCCATAGAACGAAGCAGCGTTGGGGACCCTGCACTTCATGATGGGTGAAAGGTGGTGATTTGGTGGCAGGTTTTTAAACTTCTCTTTAAACTTTTTTAGTCACTCAGCTGCTTTGAAAATCCGGGTGAACTGGCTGAGGAGTCTCAAAGGCTTGTGAAATTTTAGAAGTGGCTTTTGGAAGTTATTTTTTTTTTGAAGGCGCAGCTTGGGTTTTGGTTCCATGTGAGCTACTCTACGTTTACTCCACAATTGCCCAGGATTCAGGAAGGGCTGATTACGTGTTTCTAAGTGAAAAGTCATGTGAGTTTTGGTTTTTTTTGATGTGAGAAATGGAGTGTACAGGGGAGCTCCATCTCGTTAGTAACAGTGCCTGGGCCATTAAGAGATCACAGCAACTGGTGGAAGCTCGGTGGCACCAGCCTTTGTCTCTGAGCCACTGCACTGGTCCGAATTTTGGAAATTTTTGGGCTTAAATCTGATTAACTTGTGGGTGTTGGAGAGCTAGTTTGAGGCTGGCATTGCTGCACTAGTCAGCTTGCATCACCATCAGCTGCCCACTAATTATCAGGAAATTTATAGCTGCATTAGGTAAATGTCACTTCACTGCAGTGGCCTGGAATAAGAGCGTTTTCTGCTCTGAATTAGCACCATGGGCACGTCTCAGTGAGGGGCTACCCAAGCAAGAGAAGGGCTTGATTTATGCACAGGCATATCAGGGTTCTAAGAAAGGGTAGCTGAGAGATGTTGTGTTGCTTTTTTGAACCATTACATCTCCCTTGCCTTAAATGTGTGTTTGTTTATTCATTAGGGTGTAATCACATGGAGAGTGTTTAAAGAGAATTTGCTAATTCCAGAGTAGGGCTGCATTCAGCACCATGAGATTTTGGGTGTGCTCTGTCTGCTTGAGCTTGAGAGGGATAATCCAGAGCAAGGACAGCTTGGTCTGTGTTCCTTTTGGTGACATTCAGTGTCAGGCAGTGTGATACTCCTGCAAATCTAAACAACTGTTCTCCAGCGTTGCAGAATTAAATAATATCCCCTGGATTCTTATTTCTGAGTAGAGCAGTAGCCTCTTGGACTGGGATTTTGGGCACATAGTCTTTTAAGCACCGAGTCAAGTTGTCCATTCTGAAGCACAAACCTCCCTTGGAAAAAGCTGAAGGGTCTCACAGCCCTAAAGGGCTCAAGAGAAGAGAAACCTGAACATTAAAAATTACATATATATACATAAAAAACCCACCTTCATTCTTAATGCACTGGAAATAAGGTCCCCAACTCTTCCCAAAAGACCAGTGTAGAATTCATGGTGCTTCAGAACAATGCCAGAGCATCTGAAGAGTTGCCACTATGAATTCTTCATAAATACCAGGGTGAATGATGGCTGCTCTTCTGTGAGTGACATCTCAGCAGTTCCAACACACTGGAAAAAGAGAAGGCCACTTAAGAAGTGCTGGCTAAATTCTAGACAGACTTACCCTCTACATCTGTTTTATGGAACTGAATAGCTTCAGTGGTCCTCTTGCATTTTTCTACCATCAAATCAAATCATCCATTTCTGGTGTAAATTTTTCAGATAACTTCCAAAGTGATGATCTTTTAGAAACCTATATAAAGAGAATCTTTGAACTTTCCTTTTCAGTGTTGTTTCCTTGCCCACTTTATAATAAATAACATGCAAGTGGAGAGAAGAGCCTGGATTTATGGTTATTTCGTATTGGTTTGAGATGTCCTCCCAAAACACTTCTTTAGTGATGTGTCCTTTCACAGATCTTAGAATCACAGAATTGTTAAGGTTGGAAGAGACCTTTAAGACAACCAAGTCCAACCCAGTGACACCACCATCTTCACCACTAAACCGTGTCCTCAGGTGCCACATCCATGTGGTTTTGGACAATTCCATGGATGATGACTCCACCACTTCCCTGGTTCTAATGCTTCACAACCCTTTCCATGAAAAAAAAATTTTTCTGAATGTCTAATCTAAATCTTCCCTGACTGCAAAGCAAAAATAAAAAAAAAAAACAAAACACAAAAACGGGAGGCAAAGCATCACTTCTTTCTGTTCCGTGCCCCAGTGCACCTTCTGGATTTCTGGATGTTCATGGATGCAGGAAAGGCACCCACCACCCACTGCTGTGCCACAGGAGAGTCACTGGAGTTAATTAGGGAGCAGAAGAGGTTTAAAGAAAGTCGCTGTCCAGTATTAAGCACTTTGGCTTCCCTTCTGTTTTCACTCTTTGCTGCTTTTATGGTTCAAAGTGCTGCAGATCAGACAAAGCCTTTGGATGCTGCATTCAGGAGGCCTTTCTTCTGCGTCAGTAACACGAGCACTGGCACAGCCCAACCAACCACTTACTTCAAAAGGCTCTTTTTATTAGATAAGAGCAGATACTTACACACCAGCGTCAGAGGAATATCATTTTTACAAAAGACCATTCTGCCTGCAGCTCTGTTTCAAGGTTGTATTGAAGTTGCTTCTCTTTGTTCTTCATAAGATGCAAACACCCCCCCAGCCTCCCCTTCTGCCAGACCTCCCAGTTCCAGCATGTGAGGGAAGGGTTGAAATTCTGGAAGTAAATTCAGCCCTGAACAGGTTTAGTGCAGGCATTAAACCTGTCCTGGGAGAGAGGACTTCATCTCTTCCCCCTGCACAGTTCACGGTGTCGAGTTCTTCCCAGCACATCCAGCAGGGAAACAGGGATTGCTTTGGGGTTTATGGATCGTGTGTCTCGGTGTTTAATCACCCTGTCTGATGGGAGGGATGATTATTTTACCTGGGAATTTTGAATTTGACTCAGGTGGGGCAAGATCAAGCCATAAAAGCAGACCTCAGTCAGCTGGGCTGTGAGCAGGTTTATGTTAATGTACCAAACACTGTTCTGGTGCTCCGTGAATCCAACTCTGACTTGCTCGGGGGGTGGTTTGCTCCAAAAAGCAGCTGGGGGAGAAACTCTGTTCTCCCCTGCAAGGCTGCATTTAACTCCTTATACCTGACAACTTAGTTTTCATAATGGAGTTTTCTTTGATTTACCATTGTGCCAGTCAGATGTTAAGAATAAATATGAATCTGCTGTTTCTCTGCTCATTAGTGCCCGACTAATCAAAGTTTTACCTGAGTACCATGTGCAAAAGAAGTTGTTTGTTTTTTTTTCCTGGCTGGAGAAGTGCTTGGTTCGTGGCAGAGTTGAAATTCAGTTATTGTAAATGGGTATCTTCAGTCCTATCCATCCCAAAATACTCGGGAGTTTTTGCTCAAGGTGTTATTTCACCATTTAAACCCAGTGTTTGAAAGGGCCTTGAAGCCTTTACATGAGAAGGGAAAAGAGCAGAAATAAATCCTACAAGGGTCTGAATTGGAAGGGACCTTAAAGCCCATCCAGTGCCACCCCCTGCCATGGGAAGGGACACCTTCCACCATCCCAGGTTGCTCCAAGCCCCATCCAACCTGCCCTGTGCAGTAAATACATTATTTATTATTTAGTAGATAAACTGCCCTTACCTGTTCAGTAAATAGGAACCATTCAGATAATTTGTGCCCAGCAAAGTATAAATTGCTTCTCTGAGTGCTGATAGGTCTCCCCTACAACTTGGCAAAAGGAATTGTGTAAATCCTACAGCCTTTGCACTAAGCTGACAGGGTTTGGATCAGTCCCTTCAGCATCAGCTGATGTTTTAGGGCCTTGCCTTGGCCATTAGCAGTATAGGTTGTGAGAAGATAAGTTTTTAATCTCTCCCTCACGTTTTATAGTGTATTTGGGATTTGTGGTGATAGTAAGCTTTGAGGGAAAATGGTCAGCAAAGCAGATTCATGATAAATTTTATCATTCCCGGGCACTAGTGATGACCTGTGCAAGGATGACTTTTCCCTCATGGTTCTCCCTCCCTGTAGCTCTGAGCTCGGCCCATCTGAGGGCTGCATTCAGATTCTTTTCCAACAGAGACCATTCCCTGCTCCAGAAGTTAAAACATTCCTGAGATGGCAAATGGCTTGGAAGGTTTGTTTCCAAAGATGCCCAATTACTGCGAGTATTTATAGCCCTCGTGGTAAATGCCTGTCTCCAGGGAAACAGGGAAGTGCTGGGAGAGGGAGACATGGCTCCTGTGTGGATATGGGAAGGGACCAAGCCTTGGAGCCCCTTCATCCCGGAGTCCTGGGAGCTGGTAAATATTTTGTGAGCTGGGCAGGTTGCTTTTCTGGAGTGCAGGAGTGTGTTGCATAGGGCCCTGTGACAGTGCAGGGTTTCTCATCTGCAATAGTAAATTAATAAACAGCCAGACTGTTCTGGCATCAAACTTTTATACTTGTGCTTCTCTATAAGAAATGACCTTATATAATTAGGTACATTACAGTCATATGAATTTATAATAAATATATAGATATGACGGGGCACTGGATACTGCACGATGTGAAATCTTGTTATGTTCTAATTTGGGAGGATTCTGACAAACATTGGCTGGGTAAAAGACACGTTTTCCTCTAAATTTAACCTGATTGATCATTTTGCAAATGTGTTATTGCTTTGATGCAAATAGAATTCCAGAATGGATGAACTAACTCCTCATGCACCACAAGCACAGTTTGGATGGTGGTGATTTATTGCTGCCTTTTACCATGTTTCCTGCAGAGCTGCTCGGAATTAAACATGGTGCTTTAAAAAGACTTCGTACAGTGATCCCAGAACATACATAATTTTGAGCAACTTTACTGACAATTGCTTTTTTATGGGCCTTGATGGAAGCAAATGACAATCTTCACGTTCCCTGGAGGAGCGTCTGTCTTTGCAGACAGAGACACTGTCGTGGTTTTATTCAGGATCTAAGCACAACCTCCCAATTTGGGACTAGTCAGGAAGGTTGAGGTGTGGAGCAAGGATGTGGCACCTGTCCCTTGGGAGGGCTGGTGACATTGGAGTCTGTCTTAGGCCATTTGTGTTGGGTTTGATGGGATCCTCAGGACTTACCCGGGGTGCTGCTGAGTGGAGCCCCCAGTATCCTTCCTCCCCCCGCCAGCTCTTAAATCCTCATTAACCAGTTGCCAACATGAAAGCAAGACACTTGTGTTTGGACAAAGTTTTGGGTGCTGTTGAGCGAGTCAGCAAGGAGGGAGCCAACCCTTCCCCAAGTGTCCCAGCCTCCCTTGTTTCTCAGGCTGGTGCTGGAGCAGTTCCTGCTCCACACGACAGCTCCTTGAATGCAAATAATGAATGTTAATCCAGCCTCATTGTTCCAGGGTCAAACACCAAGAAAAAAGAGCTCAGTCAGGGTGACAGTGTGGTAAATCGTGTTTGTTTGCTTTGTGCATTAGGTTGGGCTCTGCCTCTCTTTTTCCAGCCATCGTTTCAGCGTGTGCTTTTCATTCCCTGCTCGAGTGTGTCGGGAGCAGCATTCCAGCTGGGTTCACTCTTCCTCCCGAGGTGAGGACTTTTGTCCTCTATTTGTTGTTATGCAATATTGTGCTGCTTTCGGTGATGAAGAGAGGGGGGGAAAAAAATTGTCTGCCAATAGGACTGTGATATTTGGATGATTTATCTCATTCCTCTTCTGAGTAACCTAACTTTGACATTATTCGTGAACTCCGAGCCTTGCTTGCGTTGTTCTTGCTAGTAGAAAACATAGCAAGGATGTAGTGGGTAATTGAACCCAGATGCACCGAAGGCTGCTCAGCCAGACTGTTATTTTAGCCTACACTAGTAGGTTTTTAATACGAGTTTGACCTTACTTTGAAACATTCTCAAAATACCATACTTTAATATCAATTTATACCCTCCTGCTTCAAGACGGGGCAGAGTCGTTCGCAAAAGTAATGAAACACTTTCTACCTGTTAATGCAGGAGATACAGAGGGAGTCTGGGAGTTAATTTATGTATCTGAGGGACAAGCTTTACGTGCTGCCTGTCTAATTGGAGCCTTATCGTGTGCCTGGGGTTGGGATCATGACCATCAGGGAAAGCGGATCCCTCGGCTTTCCCGGTGCCACCTGGGTGTGCCTGCTCCCTGGGCGCTGGGCAGGCAGGTTTTAGGTGCTCATTGATAGGAAGATTTGCCCACGGTCCATGTCAGAGAGTTTAATAGCCACGGTACAAATTCATCTGAATTATTTGTAACGGGAGGGAAACGTTTCGTGCCCGCGTCGCGTGAGGTTAAGCTGCGTTAAACGGCTTAGAAATGCATTCCTGATTTAAAAAAAAAGGAAAAAAAGAAACAAAAACAACCAACCAAACCAACCCAGAACGTTTCTCTGCCAGAATGGTAGTTGGGTTTTGACATACATGTAATGTACTTTCCATATCCACGCTGTTTTCCTAAAGGAGGAGCTGCTGATGGCAGGACGGAGCAGAGCCGTGTTTCCCTCCTCAATACAGGCTTTGTCAGGAACAACCCAGCACAAAAAACCTGGTGTATAATTAAATTTCCTGTGAAGATAGCATACCTTTTTCTGCTTAAACAGAACTGGGGTTCATTCATTATTGCTCCTCTCAGGTGGAACTGAGGTTGCTGCCTTTCTAACGTGTCCGAATAGTTATTCTTTAATAAAGAATAATAAAGGAATTAAAGTTTTGTGGTTGTACATCAACAGCTTGAAGTAAAGGAACACCGAAACAAGATTTTGTGGTAGATGTGGAAGTTAAATACTTAACTTGATTAATTTTTTTCAATTTCACTCTAATTTGGGGTTAATTCTTGTAGCTGCTCGTGGTGAAACAGAGAAGGGATATTTAAGGGCTATTGAAAGCGAGTGGGTTGGAGTTATTTTAAATTATTCTCGAGGTATTGCTGTGCCCCCTCGGTGTCATTCAGCTGACGTGGTGCTGCCTTTCCTTCCCAGCCCTGGTCCAGTGCTTAGTGTAAAAAACCGAAGCTTTAATCGGAGCGATGGTGGCAAACGGCTTTAAACCTGTTTGTCTCTGGGCACTGTAGCTTAAAACACAGAAAGCAAGAAATTAAAAATGGGTTAGTGTTTTTCTTTCTGTTCTCTTATCAGAAATGTTCACTCAGACTATAACAACTGTTAGAACAAGATAACAACTTCAGGCCAGCTGTCAAATGTTTACCATTATCAAACCTCTCCCTGGGGTAAGATGCGACTTTGGCTCGCCTCACCGGCAGTAATTTAATTTTTCCTTCGTTCTGACTCGGAAATGGCAGCATTTTTCAAAGCTTCCTCCCACTGATGGCTGAAATTTTCCTTGTGAAATGATTTCCACCAGTCTTGAATCTTTCTTGCTTCTGCCGTCTTCACCTTTCCTGATGGTTCTGCAACTCATCACCAGCTATGCGAACTGACAGTTCACATCCTGGGGCAGCAGCCGGGGCTGGCCTGCAGAAAGGAGCAGCCTGACCAAATTTACGCTCACAAGATCTCTTAATTCACAAAAGCATTTGCTCTAGTTCCTGCTCTCTGCTGCAGGGGCTTTTGGGGGGGGAGCAGGAGCGGTCGGAGGGGAGAGAGGCACTCTTCACACTCTGCTGAGTACACAGCCTTCCGAGATGGAAAACAGACGGAAAGAGACATTTCCAGCCATCTTGCTGATCTGTGCAGGGGTTCACTGAACTGTGCAACATAGCACCAGACCCATGTATCATTTAATGTGCTAATTTCTTCTTTCTTTCATTCCCTCTTTTTTTTTTTTTTTTGACTGAAGCGGTTTCTCATTTTGTTGACAAGCATATTAAAATTAAAAGTGGAAATGGTTAAAAGAGAACCTAAAATGTAAACTCAATACCCACTGGTTCCTTCCTCCTTTGACATTGGAGCTGCAGAGAGATCTGCTTAGTTTTGAAAAGCCTCTGACAAATGAGAATAGTCAGAATAAGTATTCTATTTGGTCTGAACTGCACGGAACATCGGGATTATTTTTTTTCCTCCCTCACAAGCTGAAACACGTGCCATATGCTTGCCCAAATGCTTCCCCTTCTTGCACTGCAAGACAGATACGAAACTTTTGTTCCACTCTTTCCCTAGACAAGGATTTTGTTCCTTCTCCCACCCAGGGCAATTTGCAGCCAGAGAAAAGTGATGCTTCCACCAGCCCGGCCGGGTGTGCTCACTCCTTACCCAAAAGTCATTCAAACACCTTTTTTTGGGGGGGGTGTTTTTTGGCTCTCCAAAGAATACCCCATTTTACATTTTTGTGATTTACTTTGGAGGAAAAAAATAAAAAAGTGCTACAATACCAGGATGTAAATGTGGAGGGGGAAACAACATTCCCAGTAATCCGATCGCGCTCCTGTAGTATTTGCTTTGGTACTTTCCTATCACTGACTGTCCAGTTGCTCAAGGAGCAGCTGCAGGGTCTGGTAAATTAATATATTTTGTAGTCAAAAGTTTAGTCAGAAGGAAAAGTTAACTTTGGTTTGTACTGACACAGATCCTGATCCCACTAACTGGTATTCTAATTGAAGGTGGAGGAATTTTTTATTTTTTTTTTTAGCTCTTTTTATGTGCAAAGTAGTCCTGTCTCTCAGTGATGGTGGGGGTTTAAAGAATAAATATATATATATATATATATATATATATATTTCTAATGGCTTCTCATGTCCTCAGCATTAACTCTACTTGTATGCTCTGTTTTTGGAGCTTTTGGGCATTGTGAGAAATATATGAGAGATTTGCAAACAGGGGCAAGGAGAGGTCAGATGTATCATATCCATGGATTCCAGCAAGCAGAGACCCTGCCTTAGAAATGTGAATTAATAGGAGAGCTTCCTTCTGCACAGATTTGGAGGAGCACAAACTGGTGGTGACTGGCCGAGGTATTTTGTCATCTTAATAAACTGACAAAATGGAAAAATAAACACCAATCTTATCAGTCTGCAATTTTTATTTTTTTTTTGGAAGGGATGAAAGTGTTTGAAGAAAAAAATCATAAAGGAATCCATGGTAGCTCAAGGAGGTTAAACTCAACAGTTGTTTCCTTTGAAGTGTATGACCACGAGGTTAATTGCCAAAACTGCTTGTGGAAAAGGTGGTAACAATTTAACAAGACTGTACAACTGCAGCGACTCAGATGAATATCAGGTGTTTGCAGACGGGCTTGCTTGGGGTTTGGGGTTGGTTTGTTTTTTTATTTTTTTCCTTTTGCCTAACAGGAAAAGGGGAGAAAAAACCAGAATGAGAACCAGGGGAGCGAGAGGGAGAAGAAAAGCCCGACTAAACAGCCAATAATTCCTTGTTTGCTTTGCCAATGAGGCTGTAATTGGCCGGGAGGTCAATGGGAGCCCGTGGATTGGCGGCTCCGATCCTCGGGACGCGCCGTCGGTGGAGCTTTCCCGGCCCTTCTTTAGGCTCAGATTTATTAATCCCAGCAAGGGCTTTGCAGTTCGAGGCACTGGGGTTTGTGTTTCGGTCGATTCCAGAACTTATTTCTCCAGCTCTGGATCAGGAGGTTCATTTGTCCCCTCCTGAAGCTGCCGTGCTTCTACATCTTTCTTAATTTAGTGGGAACAAAGTCTTTAAGCACAGAATTCCCTGAAGCCCTGCAGAAACCCAATTAGGTCAATGCAATATCATAATTGGGAAGCTGAAATCCCTTACCATTAGTTACACTGGGTAAACAGAGATGCAGAAGTGTGATAGAAACAGAAGGAGAAGAAATTCTTTTAATGTTGCTTTGCACTTCCAGAGAGAGGGAGAACCTTTGTAATTTTTACAATATCATCAGGGTATTTTAATTTTGACATCCTTCTCAGAATTCAGCAGCGGGGGTTTTTTTCCATTGTTGTATTTTATATCTAGAGGAATTTGTGAAACTTGGAAAATGTGTACAAGGAGCAGCTTTTTCAAGCTATTTTCTCGTAGACAAAGAGTTGGCAATGCACGAAAACAATGAGAAAAAAAAAATCTTTAAATCGTTAACTAAACTCTTTGAACCTCAAAGAGAGTTTGTGTGTGATGGAAAGATTGCTCACCAGTCACAAATCCCTATTTACATGGGTTTCTCTCCATCAGATACCCTTAATGAACTGCAAGTTTTATTAACAGCAACTCAAGTAATACTTTCATGGCTCGTTGTGCAACTGAGTGACCAGTAAAACTTTGAAACCTTTGTAATCCAACATTTAATTTATCCTAATTTCCTTGCTCGGCTGTAAAGCCAGAGCAGCAGCCTGGATCCTGAATTTAATGCAAACTGTAATTTTTCCTGTGTTGTTTTGCTTGTTTACATGTTGTGTATTAAAAGCAAAACCTCTTCTGGGAAGAATCCCCCCTTTGCAGCCCAGATTTCTGTGCTCCAGCTGGAGCATCCCTGGGGGGGCTGCTGGTCCCCACCCACAGCAGGCAGGAAATGTAACTCAGGAGATCACATCTCCTTTTCCCTGGTGAGGAATTGTGAATTTGGGTCGTGGTGGAACCCCCTAAATAATGACACTCTCAAGTGCATCTTTGAACCTGTGGCTCACTCTTTAAACAGAGCCACTGAGTCACAGTCAGGCATCCTTGGGAAGTGATTGCAGCCAAAGGGTGAGGGTTTAGAAGCCTCTGGGTTCGTCCTTTCTCCTGAGATTTGACTACAGAGAGAGCTCAACTGGCTGCCCAACACCTTTAGATCTGCTGTGGTGTCTTGTCTGTCACAAGCCATTTATGTTTTCACAGTTCAGTTCTGGCTCTTGCGCTGTTCCTGTGCCAGGGATGTTTTACAGGTGGCAGGAACCCCAGTTCCAACCCTCCACAAGGCACCTGCCAGTCTTGCATTCTTCTTAACCAGCTACAGCATTTATATAACACCATAAAGCATAACTCTGAGAGGGGGAGAAGAGCTCAGTTTACAAGGGTGATATCTCTGCAATATTGATTTAGACTCTGCTCACGAAGACAATGGCACGTTGAAAGCATGTGTGGCTTAATACACATTTTATTTTTCTTGCTTTTCAATCTGAGGTGGTCTCTGATGGTATCCAGCAGGTCAATGTGACTCAGCAGACAGAAAACCTTTGCTTTTTTGGGATGCCAAGCAACTCTCTGCTGGAGCAAAGAGAAGCCAACCCTCATTCAGTTTTAAACTTTAATAATATTCCTTCTTCATTACAAGAACACAAACTCACTGCAACACTGGGGGGGGAGATATTCTTCAACATCACTTTTATTTATTAGAAAGAAAAAAGGAGGGGGAGAAGAGAGAAAAGCAGGCTTTGCAATCTGCATATGCAAATCCTGCCCCGTTCCTCCCAGACAGGAGGAAACTCTAACTCTCAATAGATATTTATTTTCTAAATTGGGGACAGACATGCGAGCGAGAACGTTCAAATGACTTCAGCTCTCCCTCTGCCTTCGTTGTGGCAGGAGAGCAGATCACATATGGCATTATGGAAATCACTAAATGAAAACCATATTGATCAGCATTGAGAACAAATGTAAAAAAGCTGGGCTGAAGGAGGAGAGGTGGAGAAGTATGTTCCTCTCTTCAACCAGATAGGCCCTCGTTAAGGCCTTTAATCATTTATTAATGTAAACTCCCTCCTTCCCTTTCCACTCAAATTACCTCAGCCATAGAGCATCCTGCTCCATTTATCTTTTAATGTTTCCTTTATTTAATTTATTTTTAAGCTATACATTATACTTTTATTACAAAATCAAGGGTGTGTTTTTCTTTTTTTTTTTTTCTTTTCTAAAAGACAGTGTGGAGCAACTAGATTTGCTATAAATGCCCCTGCTTGAGCAGTGAGGGTTTAGGAGCAGGAGCAGGAGTGGTTTTTCCGTGGATGGCAGTGCCAGAGGACTGGCAGTGAAAAGGAGTGTGTGTTACAGAGCCTCCCCCACTTCACGCTGTTTGTAATTAAGGTTGTGTCAGCGTTTCCATCATAAACCCTTGTTTACAGGGTTTATAATTCAGCTGTGAAAATTTGCTCCAGGCCAGATTTGACATACAAGGGTTCAACCTCACAGTAAAGGAGGCTTTTACCCTCCCTTCCTCCCCCAAACTTAAAAGCTGCTCGGTTCCAAAAGTATAAAGAGAAGAAAAGGTGTAGTGGTGGGGCTTGGGGGAAAACTGAAAAAATATTATTAACCAAAAAAAAAAACCATTGGGGGCAATGTAAGTCTTAAAACTCCTCTGTGGAGAGCTGCACGTGACTGGGCTGTGCCAGGGCTGGGAGAACTGGGATTTTCTGGTCAGGCAGTGGATCACTGACTTACCAGTCATTCATCAAAATCCTCAGCCATGGACATCTCAATCCCCACGTCCGCTCCCTTGAGCACTCTGTCATTCTCTCACGGGTTAGTTTGCAATTTCCATGACAATAATTAGGGGGTTCTGCTCTGAAATTTGTGCTGGTTTACGCTCCCGACAGAGCTCCCGCTGGCCCGTGGGGCATTTCCCAGTACCCTCTCAGCCACCTAACCCAGGCTGCTCTTAGAGATAATAATATACTTTTTACTTGGAGTCTGCATCTTTCCCACAGCAGGAATAGTTTCTCTGGCATTTTTTTAATCCATTTGGCTTAAAAAAAAAAAAAAGTCACATTTGTGTGTGTGTTTGGAGCAGTTGGGTGTCTGTGGCACGTTGGTTTTAAAAATAACTAATAACAATCGTGGAGAGCAGCCAGAATGGTCTCCCCGTGCCCAGCACAGATGAGGAAGGTGGGAATCAGAGGAAGCTGCACCAGTTGGGTGTCTTGGTGTGGGTCTGGCTCCAGCAGCACCACGTGGATCCGGGCACGGTGGGCACGGCGCTCCAGGAAGAGCACGTCAGCCTGGGCTGGGAATTGCTGGGCTGCTGTCAGTTGTAGTTAAATCCTTATCACTGTAACGTTTTCATATTCTCTGGGATAACAGACTTCGAGTCTCAGCCGTGGAGATGGCTCCTGATTGATCTGGAATGATCCTGGCGTCGCACGTCTCATTTATTTTAAGTGCTATTCCAGATTTTATTTTTTTTTTGGAAGGGGGGGGATAATTCCTGGGGGGCAGCAAAGATACACACGGTGATGTATCTATAAAATATGTGTGTAAAATGCACTCCATCCTTCCTCCTCCTTGCACACTCACCCACTTCCAACTTCTTTTCCTCTTTGACTTGCATTACAATCCTACTTTCCTCTCCCTGCTCTCGACATCAAACAGTATATAAATTACAGCCAGAGTGCTGTCTGTGGCAGACATACAGTCCTTGTTTGTGGCAGAAGAGCAGAGCATTAAACAGTGAGTGGACTATGCAGAGAGCTCTCTCTCTCTCGCCGTTCCCAGTGGGAGTGTTGTTTATAGAGCATTATAATTTATAACTGAGGAGAGTGGATTTAATTTCAGCGGAGGGGGCTCGCCAGCGGGGCGCCAGCCTGCAATCATATGAATCAGCAAGCTGCAAACTCTATTGAATGGAAAGTATTATCGCTGCCCACAAACGGACACTGTTTCTCCTTAAACAACTCCCTCGGTGCAGGAAGACGTTGTCTTCATTCATCTATTTTACATATCTACTCCTGGTTTAATTTTGCTGTTTCCTAAAAGTCTTGTCTTTTTTTTTTTTTTTTTTTTTTTTTCCCAAGGCATCTTTTTCTGTTGCTGCCCGAACTTCCTGGTCTGACATTGTGAAGCTGATTATTGTCTGGATGTTGCTGATTTTGTAGCTCTTTGCTTTTTAGCCTGTGTGTGTGTGTGTGTGTGTTTTGTTTTCGGTCTCTGAAATGCCATTTCCCTCTGATCCTGTGTACAAGCAACTTTTATGGGAACCGAAGTTAAACATGCAAACAAGAGGATGATAATCCATTAGCATTAATATTGTAAAATGGTAGTCAGATTCAATCACAGGAAGTTTTATTTAATCATGGATGTTTTGTGCTTTTCTCTTGCACAAATGGAAACTCTTTTTTTTCCCCCCCCCTCTCTTTAGTCTTGGAGAAGTTTAACATTTTGTCCTTTGAAATGAGACCATCAAATCCATAACGAAGCCGAACAACTTTCTGAAATACTTTCAAGCAGTCTTTGCTTTGATTATGTTTTATATCAGTTGTTTCTGTGGTGTTCAAGACAGGGCTAACTCATGAGCTGATGTTTTCTATAAGGGTTTTATGCAGCCCTTGTAATTTATTAGACATTTGCAAGCAAAGCAGTAACACAATGCATTAACAGCCTATGGCAAATACAAGTTTTACACGGGTTACTATTTTCCTTTATCCTTCTTTTTATAAAATAATAGCTAAGCTTTGGAAAAAAAAAACAAACCAACTAGAGTGATATAGGGCAGATTGGGTGGAATTATGGACTTGCAAACTGGGTTCCTGGGGAGTGGTTGAGCAGCAGAATCCCTGAGAGCTGCTACCTGTCCTCCCCCTTCAGAGGGAAGTTTTTGGTGAAGTTTGGGCATTTTTAAGGAATAGAAACTTTTTGGTTTTGTTGAATCCTAGGCCCCAGGCACCACTCTGAAATCGCTGCTGTGCCGTGTCACGCCGGGCTGGCCCTGCCTGGGGAAGGGATGCTCGGAGGGCACCACTCCCACAAAACCCCTCCAAGGCTCCTCTCCCACTTCCCAAAGGAGGATCCCACCGTGTGGGAGGGAATGCTGCGGTAATTATCCAGCTCGTGTCCCACACAGCTGGATAGGAGGATGGTCTTTCTTTTCCCTGCCCTACATTCTGATCTTCAGACCTGACTAAGGAGCTTTGTGTGTCTAGTGATGATTGAGCCGTGGGGGCCGACCCTTCCCCCTGCCCCAAAATCTGTGCCGGGCGTTCGTTTGTGTGGATTCGGGAGCGGGATCGGGGCTGTGGGATAATTGGCCTCACTCTGCACTCCTTTCCCAGGAAAACCAGAGCCTTGGGATGGCAGCTCTGCTCCCGGGCAGGAGTGCCAGGCAGCTCCAGAGGTGTTTCCTCCGCAGAAATGCCAGTCCCGTGTTCCTTGCACTTTTCAGCAGTGACAAACAGCAGCTTTATCTGATGTATTTTAAACATTGTGGCTTTTTTGGTTCCGTCTGCGCTGTAATTTGGCCTCACTAAAAGGAGCTGTGCAGCTCCCCAGCCTCTGATGTACCTGATCGAAGCTGTGCTTTTGTTCAGCAGATATAGCAGGGGCATCAGTCTCCGTTTGCTTTGCATTGCATTTATGAGCATAATAAAGTTATTGCCCTCCTTTTCACAGAGATATTGTCCTGCATTAGCAAAAAAAGCCACATAAATTATTTGCAAATGAGTGGCTTGGTTGGTTTTTTTTTTTTTGGTTTGTTTTTTTTTTTTTTTTTTGCTTATTGATTTCCCAGAAGTGGCAAAATGCTTTAGCTTATGTTCACGACTATTTATAAAATGTAAAATGTATTTTTCTCTCTGCCTCCTGGCACAGACAGTGAAGTTTGTTAAAGGATTAAAGGCTACATCCTCCTGTTCCTTCCACGGGCTTTTAAACAGTCTCCTTGACTGTGTTTTCTACGCTTAACTTCATCCTAAATTCCAAAAGTACATGAAATACTCGTAGCCCTTTAATTCCGTAGCACCACATACGGCTCTTTTGGTCCCCTTAGGGGGAAAAAACGTTGTAAAATCCAAACCTGTAGGTAGATTGGAAAGATACAGCTCTGTACCTTCCAGTTTCACCTCATTACCTCTTTTGTATGTGTAAGAACTGTTCTGCACTCCAGAATGATCATATTTTATACTGTTTCAATGTGAGTCAGAGCTAGTAAATATTTTGGGCACACAGAGTAAACTAGTTAGTGTTTAACTTTGGTTTGCAAAAGCCAAGATGATCCACAGTGTTAACATTTTGATTTCTTGTTCATTCTGACTGCAAGGGGAATGAATTAGATTTGGCATTTTAAATCATTAAGGATTTCAGTTATATTCTGCCTTTCTCGGTATAATTTTCTCAGGGCTTTTGAGAAAGCTTAAAATACTGAAATACCTTAAAAATATTTTTTCGTTCTGGTTGGGAAATAGGACTGTCTGTATCTGGAGCTTTCCTTTCCTCCAAACTAATGCATGTGCAACAAATGTGGGCAAAACTTGCAGCATGTTTTGAATGAACAGGGGGAACATCACCTGAAGTAGAGTCGGATGCAACTGCAGCATTTTGTGTGCAGCAGAACAACTTCTGGAGGAATGCTCACTTAGGGAGGTCTGGCTGGTTTTTATGTAGTCCAAAATTACTTGATCAAAGAATTTTCAGGAATAAAACGCAGGGCTAATCTTTATTGAAAATATACTTTTATTTTACTAGGTGACTTACTGCTGTACAACACCACCACTTACTTCGGGTTACGTGTGCTCCTGCTGTAGGTCCCGTTATAATAAAGACATTTTTGGGGGGTTTGCTTTGATGAAACTTCACAAGAGCCGTCTGGAGGGGGAGAAATACAATTTCCCCTGGGCTTTAATCGTGCTCTGCCGTGTGTTTTAGCTCAGTTAACCCAATCAGGGGAGCTGCAGCCGGGGATCTGAGTGGATCTTATCAGCGCCGGGCTCTGGGGCGTGGTTTTTTCCCTCGGTGCCCGTTTGACAATTGAAATGTGCTGGGCAGTTTTATTCCTCCTCTCAGCACACGGGGCACGGGGATATCCCCCCTCCGTTTATGTGCCTTAAAAGAAAAAAAAAAAAAAGGTCACGTCCTTATCAGTGATTGTAATTGATAACAGTGTGGTGGTTGGTGACCTTGGCCCCGGCCCTGCCCGCTGCTTTCCTCACTCCCTCCTGCTTTGATGTGATCCTGCAGCTGATAGGGATGCACACAGGTCAGGGCTGCTGGCAGCACCACGGTAAGATAGTCCTGACCCACAAAAGTAACCAAATCCTCATATTTCTTCGTTTAGCATAATTAATACCTTGTATTTCCATTGACTTTCATAAACGGAGGGTTCACCACCACCACCTTTTTTTCTTTATTATTTTATTCCCCATAGCTTTCAGTAAGGGTTGCAGGAGATCTGCTCTTAAAATGTGTTACAGCCTCCAAAGAATAACTCGGATCAAAAGTCTCCATGAGGTCCCAGCCTTGACAGGAAGCTCAGGGCCACATTATTTCATTTCAGTTATTTCATTTTTAGGGAATTGTGTTTTCAGTAGCCAACATAGGAAGCTGAAGGCAAAAGGAATCATGTTGGATCTCTCACCAAGGAAATCCTCTTGCCCTTATGAATTTTTAATTAGGGAAGATATGTACAATAAGTACAAGTGTTCAGTGTTTAATGTAGATCCTTCTGGAGGAGAACTTACTGAAACAGCAGCTGGAGGAGCTGATGAAATACTATTATTTTTCTTTTTTGTCATAAATATTTGCTGTAAATTATTCCTGTCACCATTTGAAATGACTCTGTAAGTAGCAGTGGTGCAGTGAGTGCCTGGCTCTCCGTGGATCAGCTCCGAGGATCCCATTAAAAGATCTCTGGGAGTAAACCTGAGAGGATCCACTCAGGACCCGCCCGTCAGCTGAGGGCTTCATTTAAAAAATAACAACAAAACCAAGGGCAAAGCAGGCCATCTGGAGGGCTGACGTTTGCTGTGGGCGATGGTATTTGTAGCTGCTGCTCTTTCTTCCCTGGATTTGTGGCAAGGTGGGGAGGGCAGCCCCGTTCCCGTTGCCATTCCCGCTCCGTGTGCCGCAGCACGGCTGGAAATCCCGGCCCGGGGAGAGATTAACAGCACTGATTTGTTGTGATGGATTGAGCTCGGGTGGCTTGCTCTTGGAAGGCAAGAAATGTATTTTATGCCATAACCAAATTTGATTCCTTTTTACCGATACATTTGGAGCTGCGTTTAACAGCCAGATAAATGTGGAGCTTATTTTATTGCAGTTACCATCCGAGATATCTGTGGTACATGGATTTCTATTGAACTTTACATTAGGCACAGTAGATCTTCTCTGTCAACAAATAAATTAGGCTTGGACCAAGGAGTGTTTTCTCGTACATGTCACGGATCAGTTTTTGCAGTGTGTTTTTATTTTCCAGTGACGGCAGCATCAAAATATGATACCTGTGAGGATTATGTATCCTAAAGTACTCCTGAAAGGAAGAGGTCCTGAGCTGTTACCTGGGGCAGAGCCCTGGCATTAGTGCAGGGAAATCATCTTTGCTGTAATTATTGCAGGAAAAAGAATTTAAATAAATTAGAGGCAGTTTTACAAAGTGACACAGAGTAGGATGGACAGAGGGCCAGAAATGTCAGCTCATTTAACCCCCAAAGTATTGGGGTTCAACACTCCCCTTTTTAGACATCAGAAGTATTTTATACAGTAAATTTAATTCATCCTGTAGCTGAAGAATGGGCACGGAGAAGGAAAATTAAAATAGGAATTCAGCAGTGTTTGACCAGTTTGCTGTGAAGACATGATGTCTTTTTGAACTAGCTCACCTGACTGGATTTCCCCAGTTCAGGAGTTCTCATCCTTTTCCACACCTCAGATCCCTCCACCTTCCTGAGGTCTCTTATCCCTGTGAACCTGTGGTGCTGCTGTTGGATTCCAGGTGCTGCAGCCTTTGCTCCACAGCAGATTTCCAGCAGCACCAACACGGTTCTCACAGGCTGCACCTGCAGATTTGGCATCTCCTGCACCCTGGTGAAAACTAAAATAATCCAAACTCTTTGTGTTACATAAAATGTGGCTTCTCATTTCTTGTGAGTCTGAATTTACTATGAAATGTCTGATAAAGTGGGAGAAATGTTGAGTCTGGCAGAAAACGAGTGTGTGAGAGCTAGAGCTGTAAGGGCAAGCAAGCTGATTTTCAAAATCAGAGGAATCCCCGTTGGAATCTAAATTTTTATCTGAAACTGGTGCTCCTTTGGTGCTCTGAATGTCTGTCATCTCTGTCTTAGTGACTGTAACACGACTTGTGTGTGTGGGAAGCGTTGGGTGTTCGGGGTTTGACAGCGTTTGTCGTTGCCGATTGCTAATTCCGAGAGCGGCAAAAAATAGAAACAAGGATAAAAACACAAATGTCAGGGGATTCCTTCTCTTTTAGGGGATTCCTCCTCCTCCCCTGTGCTTGCAGCAGTGCTGTTAAAAGCAACAGCAGCGTGTGTGATCTTTATTTAACCATCCAGCCAGGCTGCTGGGAGGCTCAGCACGCCGTGTTCCCGTTCTTCCCCCTCCTGTGTGACTGGTTGTGCACATGCTGGGCACAGGCATTCCCAACATGTGCATCACATCCAGGAAGCATCCGAGCTACCGGGCGTGTGGATGAGCTACTGCACACGCCAGGCTCTGTCAGCGCCCTGGCCTGGCCAGCACACAGCCAGTTTGGGCTCAATCTGCTTTTTAAACCGAAGCAAGGAGCGGCTGCAGTGCTGGGGAGTCGCCGCTGCCACCGCCCCAAATCCTCCTTCCCTTGGGAAGGGAGCTCTGGGAACTCTGCTCTAGGATCCACTGCCCTGTGGGGCTGCATGAAGCCCCACAGCTGGACATTCCACCCCCACAGCTGGACACTGCACCACCACAGCTGGACATTTAGCCCCTTCCCTTTTCCCCTTCAATATATGTTCTGCACTGAAAGAGGGAGGGGAAAAAAAATTAGGCTCAGCTTTTGTGGACGTTTTAATAAGCATCTAACTCAGCTTCACAGACTTAAAACTACTTGCAACCTACTCCTGTGCTTAATAATAAACATCTGTGTAGGGTTTTTTTTGTACCCTAAGATTTCAGACAAGGCAGTGTCTGAAGAGCTCGTGGCTCAGAGGAGATGATTTAAAGCTCAGGTCGGAATTAATGCACAGAACACTTGGGGAAGCAAAACCAGAAAACATCCAAGGAAACAGAGTGTTTTGGGGATGACATTAACAGTTCTGAGCAGGATATGTGTCTGTGCTTGCATATTCCATGGAAGTGTTTGAAAAAATCAGTTCAGACACGGCAAATCCCATGTTTAAGTGTATTTTGTGCTAATTCTTTCAAAAGAAGCCTACATTCCAGCATGTCTTCATTCAGTAATTTAATTGGGATGTGGGTCTTTGAGCTAGTGGCTGATTAGAAAACATGACCTGCTTGAGAGATCAAGAAGGTAAATTGATAAATGTTGTAGCAAAGGTTAGTAATGTGTGAGAGAGTAGAAGCTGCTCTGGGCTTTGAATCACTGATCAAGGTCAGCTGCAGTTCATTAAAATCTTCAGAGATTTAGATTCGCTGTAAATATACCCACATACTGTAGTTTATCTTTTAAATCCTACATATTGTTGTGTAGTAATATTGCATATTATGGCAAAGGTATTATGGTGGTAAATGTACACTAAGTGCAAAGCTGAAGTTGAAATACTTCAGTTGGAAAACCAGGGTGGACATGGGGATGAGACTTGTCTCCCTCTGTCTTCAACCAGAGCTCTGCCCCTGCATTTTGTACTCGGTCTTTTAAGGTACACCTGGGTTTGTGCTGGTGCTGTCCTTGAAGTTCAATAGTTTTTCCCTCCCTGGAGTGTCTGTGGAGTTGTGGTTGTGCACTCATCCTGGCTCCCAGCTGGAATGGGAAGGAGCCCTGCTGCTCTCCCTCCTTATCTGAGCCAGGGTTTCTGTTCCCCTCGTCAGGCTGCTTTGTATCCCTTTCCAGTTTTCAGCTGGAACACGGGGATGGGGTGTGTGTGAGATGACATCTCTCCCCTGTGCTGAACAAGATAAAATCCCTGTTTTCTGTGGTGTGTGCTGGAGCACGGCCGTGCCAGCCAGCCCATCGCTGTCCTTGGGCCAGGAGTCACCTTCTCCAGTCCCTCACAGCCTCTCCAGCTCCTGCATTCCCAGCCCTGCACTCTGTGCTAACACACCTTGTGCCTGGGTTGGTCACAGTCCTCAGGAGCTTCCCTCTCTTCTGGATGGTCCACCCTCATTATCAGCATCCTTGTCCTGGTTTCTTCCTTCTCTTTCCAAAAGCCTCACGTCTGAAGGCCACGTAAAGACCTTTTCCTTAGTCATGTTTGGCCAGCACAGTCTTCTGGTTCTCTCCAGTTCATCCTGACTTTGCTGGAGCTTGTTTGGAGCCCTTTCAGTGTCACTTCCTCCATCTCTGCCCGTGTCACCAGTGCCAGGTCCTGCTTTCATTCCAGCCCCTTGTTTATCTTTTGAAGAGCACACATGTGCTGCTCCCATATTTCTTGTTTCCCTTGTCCTTCCCAGTGCTGGTCTGATGAACTTCCAGCAGTGTGTGGTTCCACACCTCACCTGCACCTCCAGTTCTGGAGCAGGATCCACGTGTTCGTTGCAGCAGCACTTGGGCATTTCCCAGCCCACAGTTATTTCTCCGTGGTGGCCCCGTCCCAAGGCAGTCAGATCCATATTTCAGGGCAGCAGAGGCTGTTGGGGTGACTGTGTCCATCACATCCCATCGTGTGGTCCCTTCAAACACCATCTTTCCGCTCATCCCACAGCCTGACTTCACAAACCCAAATGTCACACGGTTTTATGTCCCCACTGCACATGGTTCTGTGGCTGAGCAAAATGCATTTGCAGGTGTTCTGGCATGTTCTTGAAATGTTCTTTAAAACTTGACCAAATACCTTTCCATGAGGTTATTCCTGGCTCAAATCTGTTGCCGTGAGGTTCAAGTGATGTTAAATCTACTTTAAAAAAAAAAAAAAAAATAGTGCCTAACAGAAATACTTTGAAAGTACTTTTCTTGAAGCATAACTGTGAATCACTTTGAGCCTAATGGTTTTCAAAAAAAAAAAATCTAGAACAAAAGAGTTTTTTTTTCCCTACAACAGCTGTGCAGTTTTATTAAAAATTTAAAGAAATCTTATGTGTCTAATCCTTTGAGCGGATGTGTAATTACTTGGCTTGGGCTCTTACACATGGATAACCTAGCTGTACTGTGAGACAAGATTCTTATGTTTAATTTAAAGAATCAGGGGTGTGCTTTGGAGATTATCAACACCAAGCCTCGTAAAGGAACACAAACCCAGAACAACTATTGTACATTATCATTTGTTATACAGATGTTAGGAGCCATCTGAGGAGCAGATAGGGCTGTTTGCAGCAGCATTAGCCAGTGGTGGTGGGGTATGGGCAATAAAAAGTGGGGAAAATGGCTTTTTGGAGGTGTTTCCACTTGCCAAATTTAGGGGTTCTTTTTCCCCTTGTGTTTGGGTGTTTACATTTACATGCTTTAGGTGAACCTGTTGCTTTTATGATCAGTTGTTCAAAGTGAATTAGCACCTTCTGTGACTTCATAGGGGTCATTTGATCCAAAGCCCCCTCAGCAACATCCTGGGGCTTGAATAAGCTGAGCCTGACCTGGGTTATAAATGCAGCTGCACTGAGGGGAGTTTTGCATCTGTCATAATGTCACTGCCACGGGTTAGATGCTTTAAAAATGAACGTGTTTGAAAGGTCCAAAGAAAGGATCATCCAAACCCAGTTAAAATCCAGTTCCTCCTGCTTTAGGTCATTTTATCAGGTTGTGTACCTCAGGTGCTTTTATCAGAATATGATTCCTTATTTAAAATGGTGATGAACTAACCCACATGTGAAATGAATTATAATCTCTTTCAATCAAGTTTGAGATATCAGTCAAAATCAGCCCTAATGTGAGCAGGTACAACTCCATTGAAGTCAAGTCTGCTTACAATCAAGCTGATTTTAGCCAAGGGACATTTTTTCCTTGTTTTCTCTCTTTTTCTTCCCTTTCCCCCCCACCCTTAGTAATCTCCTTCGTGTTAGTTGCATTTTTTTGGGTTGCATTTGGCTGTAGTCACTTGGGCAGGACAAACACACATCATAACATTTTATTCTGCAGAAATCACGCGTGCACATTATTTTCAAAATCTGTATTACCAAGTCTTTTATCCTTTTATTAGTTTAGTACTTAAGCCCTAGACATAAGAAAGAAGCCTATCAGTGAAAATCAATTGAAATGCAGTTAGATACAGATCTGATGTACTGGGCAAGGAGGCTTAGACACAGCACAATAAAATCAATTAAAGCCTTTCCAACCCCATGGAGTTTTACCCATCCAATCACTTTTCACACATTCCCTCCATTAGTTTTGCAAGAGGGTTTTTTTTTTTTAATATGAATTATGATGAATGAGACCCTTGTTATGAATATATAGATGGGTCATTACCCTACGAAACCCAGACTGTGCTGGTGCTTAGTGATTAAGGCTTTCTGCTGCTACTGTCAATAAAGTTCAAATCCATCCACCTCAATCTATGATAGGGAAGCTGCAGCCATTGTTGTCTAATTCACTTAACAATGTTTTAATTGTGATTTGGGTTTGTTCATCACAATAATTTACATAAACCCTTTTGTATTTGTTAATAATTTGGATTAGTCGCCAAGCTTAAGGAATGTAACAGATCAAATAAACAAAAGGGAAATAATAATATATATTTAAAAAAAAAAAAGAGGCACCAGGCCTACCCAGACAGATGTGAAGAACAGATTAAATATTAGTTGTGTACGATGCCAAAAAATGAAATGTTTTGGATTGAGAAGTGAAATACGTACAAAGTGCAGGTTAGATCCGGGGCAGGGCTGGAACACCTTCCCCTCAAAACTCTTTTTCCCTTCTGGGAGTGGCTGGCTTAGCTGAATTTGAATTTAAACCTTAAATATTAGCCAAGCCAGGGCCAAGTGGCCAGACCGCTGTGGTCTATGAATGTTTATGCAAATGAAGATGCAATAAAACAAGGCTCCTTGAAAAATCTGCCCCAGTAAATTAGCGGAAAATGCTCCGCCATAAACAGCTGTTGCATTTTAATCAAGCATCTGTAGAGTATATTTTGCTTTGTGTTACAAACAAAACAAAACAAAAAACACCCAGATTGCAGCAACCTCATTTCATATGCAGAAGTTAACCCGTTCTGCGCTGCTCCAGAGGAGGAATTCCCAGGTCAAGGATTTCGGGCAGTGAGTGGGTTGGAAGGATGTTGAACTGGTTGAATTTTGGCACACCTGGTTTAATTCAAAGAGCAGCGTTTCTGAGGGGGAGAACGATGGCAGCTTTTACTTGTCTCTGATTCTTGGGAGGTTTCTGCTCGTGCAGTCTCATGGTTTGAAGCACATTTTTATACCGAAAGTGATGCAGGTGGGTTTGAGGAGGGGTTTAAGGAGCGCTCCTTCCCTACTCCTCGCTCTGCTCAAATTAGAATTAACCTCCCAAAGCGGCTCGGCTGTCAGGTGTGTGGTTAGAGAACGTCCTTCCTGTTAAACGTGATACGAAATTGTGCATCTTGGTTTTCAAAGAGTTAATAAACACCCCGAGCTGTGCTGATCTTGTAGCTTTAGCGAGCCTTAATCTGTAAGCTTGATTACCTCCTAACCCTCAGTCGCCTGCCTCCCTCCTAACGCAGCGGGAGTTTTACGGCAGCATTAGTGGCATTTTGCCCGGCTTTGGCTTTAGGGAAATCATTCAGTGAGAAAGAAAAGCAGAAGGACTGGATCTGTCTACTGCTGCGAGGTCATTAACGCAGCGGCAGGGCCGGGCGGCGGGCACGGTCCCACCGCTGCCACCCCGGCACCCCATGGCTTGTAGGAGCACTCCTACGGATGCAGCGACCCCAAACCCACGTCCAAGAGACTGTTGGTTCCTTTAAGTCGTGTACACCACGTGTGGGCACCGGTGTGTGCGTGTCCTGGTCCCTCTCAGAGCAATATTCCCCCAGATTTATGTGCTCCGGGCTCTTGGTGCACACGGGGGCAGGCAGGAATATTTAGTGGAGTTTGCTCTCGCTCCAGGAAAGGCTCACAAATGGGAATAACTCCTGCCCGTCGCTCGAGCTGGATGGCCTTTATTTATGACACTGGCTCCGCTGCCCGACTCTGAGGAGTGATTCTGCCTGCACAGGCAGTTGGTGTGACTGTTTGGGTCCAGCAGTGGGTTTGATCACGGGCTCTGCTGATTCCCAGCAGGAATGTTCGGAGTTGGGCCATTTAATCCATGTAAGGTCCCAGTGCAGTTCAAAGCAGGGATTGTTCTTCCGACCGCTCCCGGCACGTTGTTATGGTCCCCTTCCCAAAGCTGATTTGCTTCTCCTGTCCCCTGGATTTTCACTCTCTGCTTCTGGGAACAGCCACGACACTTCCTACCCTTGACACGTGCTGTTCCAAGGGGAATGGTGCTGGTTGGCCTCGAGCCCAAACTTAACCAGGAGCTTGTGCTGAGTTACTTGGCAGGAGAGGACCCTCTTTGTAGCATGATGTAGAAGTGGGATATCAGCTCTGAACAACCATCCTTACACCAGGAGGGACCCTGGGCAGGGATCAGGGGCTGGGCCCAAGCACAGATCCAAGGAGAGAAGGTGGTCTGTGCTGTGAGGTCCAAGTGGGAGATTTTCAGAAGCGACTCCAATTCTGCCTGGTCACCAAAATGTGAGACCTAAAACCTGTCAGGGGTTTTATATTTTCAGCAACTAATCTTCTCAGTGAATGTAGACACCATCCTAATTGAAATTTATTGCGTTCCCTTTTAACCTGAGTGCCTGTTAAAGGGGCAAGTGTGTGAGACCACTGATCTAAAATTAAACCTGAAAATATCCCAGCTCCTGGCTGAGGTCTGTTGTGGGGAGAGCCGTGTCCCTCTTACTCCTCTCTTGTATCTGAAAAGCAGCAGCAGAATTGTAACATGCAGCTTTTGCTTGGTATTTGCTGTACTTCTCTGGTGACAGGTTAGAAGTGGCTTTGGACTCACCAAAGTTCTCCTGGCAGCAGATTGGCTTAGAAACCAAACCCAAACTGCATGAACTCTAATCTGCATTTTTGAAGTGAAGCTGTTTGGGTTGATAATCTGTTGTCTGGAGAGGCTGTGAGGGATCTCCAGTGAGCTCCAAGGCAGCAGTGGGAGTGAGAGGAGGCACATTTAGAGGCCCTTGTTGATCTGGAATTTGGCCTTGTCACTGGTGTGGACATGTCCTACTGTTCTTTATTCTGCAGTGGAAATTCAGATTTAAACCCCTGGGGAGTTCCTTGACACTGTTTGATTCAGGAGGAGCTTCCCAACGAGCTGGTCAAGGACACACCTCATCATCCTCACCTCCCTGTGCCAGAGCATCTTGCCTGTGGGCTGGAGCTCGCTTGTTTGCCGTGTTTATTTAATAAAAATTCAGCCTTTGCTGCTGTTTTGCAACAGTAGGCATGTGTTTATCCTCACTTCAGCATGCTGTCAGCAAGTATTTCCTTAAAAATACCCTTCTTGTAGCATTCCCTGCTCTGTCATTGACTGTAGCACCTCTCCTTATGCAATGAGGTGAAGAGCAGTGGCCAGAAGGTGCTGAGGGCACAGCCCTGCGAATACATTAATGCCTGTTTCTCCTTGAAATGTTGTTTTTGTCTAATAATACTCTCCAGAGAGTGTTGTTGCACCCCTGTATTGTGCTGCTCCTGCTTGTGTGGATGGACCTAATCAAAGTGCTTTATTTCCCTTGAACCTGAAGGGGTTTTCTCCACTGGCCTTGCAGTGCAGGAGCAGCAAAGTGCCCATGTCTGGGAGGAGGATGAGGATGGAGAACCTTTCTACTTGATGCAGAAACAAATGCCCTCATTAGTCAGAGCTTGGGTGACACCATCTCCTTTACACCCTCAGGAAATAGTAGAACGTGTTTAAATTAAGCTTTGATGCTGTTGCTTTCTGTTCCACTGCAAACCTCTTTGCTAGGTTAAAATATATCCCAATATTCCAGGGTATTCCAAGTCAAAGGAGAGGGTTATACCACTGCTGAGAGCAGAACTGTGTTCCAGGTAACTATGGATATGTGCAGACTCACACTGACCTGTCACAGGCTTCACGCCTCGTCTTTGTATAAATTAGTAATAAATGGGATAAATTTTGGTAGCTGGGATGTTTCTGTACCTATTTCCTTTACAACCCACAGAAGTGATACATTTGGTGTCCTGGGTATAGCAATTCCCACCAATATAACAGAAATCCCATGGGAACCAGAAAAATTATCCCTTCCTTAGTGTCCTTCCAAGGAATAAACACACAATGCACTGGGTTGCGTTGTTTTAAGAGGTTTTTAAAGGTGTTTTTGGTTTGTTTGTTTTTTTTAAAGAGTGGTTGCTTTAAAGCTTTAACTTCCAGCTACTGACAGCTCAGAATAAATACAGCCTGTTTGCATATAAATTGCATTTGAGTTTAAAACCTTTTGATATCAGCCTGCAGTTTTGCACGGTTGTACAACCCTTGCCAGCATTTAATATCCTCTGTCTTTTCGGTGACCAAGCCGTGACCTTTCAAAATAAAAGTTGCAGATCGGAAGTAACTGGCTGAAAATTAGTGGTTGGTATCTCCCAGTTTACACAGAAATGTCCTCAGTTAAAATATGGTTCATCCATCGGTCAAACCGTCCTTACTTCCTTTAATTGAATTAAGATGGGCAAATGAGGGATGAGTGCAGGGCAGAAAACCTTCTCCTGCAAGTCCCTCTTATCCCTTGGACAGTGTAAAAAAAATCAGTTAGAAACCTGTCACAGCACCTTTTGCACGGGCACAACTTGGGAGCGGGGGGAGCGTTTCCCCAAAAGTGGGAATTTCAGTGGGAAATGGGAGAAGGTAAATTAGATCTCGCGATTCCACATAATCCGTGGTTTTTTTTCTTTTCGAGAAAGATGGACGGCTGGTTTTGACCGTGTTTTATAGGTTGTTACATCTGCTGTGGTGGTTTTTATAACTTGTGCCTTTAGGAGCGTGTTCGTGGACCTTTTGTCTCGTCAAATTGTAGCAGCAGCAATAAGAGAAAATAGATTTTAGCTGTTCAGTGTTAAAATGTGAGACCCTGCGTGGCAGCTGGCAGGAGTCTGAGAAATACTTACATTTTGCTGTTATGTCTTTCTGCATTTCCTGATCAGCTGGTTGTCAGGAATCCACTCTTTTCCATGGTCTATAGTTTTTGTGCTGTTAGTGACCTTTGCAGCAGGATTTCCTACTTGACAAGTTGCTTTAGGTGGTCAGAATAAACTGCTTCAACTCCGAGATGTTTAAACCTGTGTGACATTTTAGAATTGGTGGTTTCCCCTTTGTTTTTTCCCCCCTCTGTGTTTCCACTTGAGCCATTGCCAGAACCCAGCCAGGGATGCACTCCTGGGCTGCCCCAAAAGAAGTCCTGTGCACCTTTACACCCTACATACTTGTTAATTTGAAACAATTTACCTCAATTAAGAAAAATATATGCATGGTTGCAATATCTTCAGTAAAAAGTGCAAATTTCCATTACAGAAATCCATGTTCTGGTGTGTTTGAATGTGTGTAAAATACGGTTCTGTATATTAAGAACTTCCTCACCTTGTAACTCTGATCTGGGTTAAAACTGAAGTTGCAATGAGCTTAGAAACAAATTATTTAATTAAAAAAACCACAAGATAGTTGGAGTTTTTTTAAGAGATGGGTGAAAGTTACGGTCTGTCCTTTTGTCTTATTTTTATGCCAAGCATTTCTATAGGATTGTTTGGGGTTTTTTTTTTTAAAGTTTGCTTAGGTTAACTTGTGGACAGCACAGAGAACAAGAGTTTTCACAGGACCCCACGGCCAGGGACCTTCCAAACCTGTATTTTCATCACGAGCCACGTGGTTTTTCACTTGGAAGCTTTTAGAAAACAGGCTGTGGTGCAGCAGATTTTCATGGGGTTCTTTCGGTGTTCGAAGGAGTACCTTGGAAGGTGGAAAATCCAGCTGTGGTGTAATGCTGATGGCAAAGCTTGTCCACCAGCTGCCTTAATTTCGGTTGGTTTCCTTGTTGGAAGCTTTCTGTTTGTCCCACAAAAAAAAGAAGAAAACCAGCCCAAATGACAGGACCACTGCAAGAAGCTCTAAACACATTACCAACAGCTTTGGAGTTATTTATTGATGGGTTTGCCCACTGGCGGTGTAAAATGTGTGTCAGTTGTCATCACCAGTAACAATTTCAGCACATTGTGTTCCTTTTTTATTTACACCAGTGGCAACATGCTTATAAACACCGGCACCGGGGGCGGGTCAGGAGGTCAGAGCTCGGGGTTAGGAATGGAAGAGGTCATCAGCTATTAACCTAAGTTTAGCAGCAACTGGTGCAGCCCTGGATAGACTGGGGCCTCAGCACCTTCTAAACTGGTGTGTCTCGAAGGATTGGGCTGCAAGAGGTTTTGTAGGGTTTGAATTCTAGGGGGGTTTTTGGGCAGGGTAAAGTCTCTTGTGTTTTGTATCTATCCCTGTGTGTTTTTATGGGCTTCCTGATCTTTGCACCCAAGGCAAGCTACTCATGTAAGGGTTTAATTCCCTTCTGCTTTGGAAGCAGGGGGAGTTTTCCATTGGCTTCGGCCGGAGCAGAGTCGGGCTAATCCGACACGTCACAGAATAAAAGGCATCGGCAGCGGCCGTGGCTGAGACCTCAGCTCGGGACTGATGGCATAGGGGACGAAAAAGTGAAGTTAATCTTTCACACGCAGAAGTTTTCCACCTTTGCCAGTTTCCTTTGGAATTTGCAGCCCCGGAATAACCTGAACCGGGGGTTTGCAGCGGTGATGGGTGGTTTGGGTGAGCAGCCTTTGAGAAAGTGCAGCCCTCTAAAAGCACTTCCCCCGAAGGTGTTTCCAAACGAGCTCTGAGAGGGAAAACGCGGGAGTGCTGCCCAAAAATATCCCGGGATGTGTTTGCAGGGGATGGTCGTTAGTGCCTTGTTTATTCAGTGCCTGGCTGCAGCCGCCAGGATTCCAGGGAGCCGAGTGTTCCCTGAGGATCTCTCACCTCCTTGACTTTTATAGATGCTGCTGCTTTGAATGCTCTGAAGGCAAAGTAATTTTTTATTATATACTTTGTTACGCTGCGTTTCCTGGGACCGTCAGGGGGTTTAAAAATTCCTGAGGAGGAAAGGAGTGCGAGGCTTCCCCTGTTTCACACACAGCTCTGCAGTCCGTCAGCGCCGGGAAAAGAGACAAAACTGTTCCCATTAATGTTCCCTGTATTTACAAGTGACACTGTGTTTGGAATCGTGTACAGCCCTCACCCTCCCTGCACCACGGGGCACTCGGAGAGTGGATGTACCTGTTTGAAATTCCCTCTGTTCCCATCCTTTCCGTGTGTTTGACACAGAGGTGTTTCCCCGAGAGCTCCCTGTGCCTCCTCTGCCAGGCAACCTCTGCTGCAGCACCAGAAAACCCTCTTTAGAAACCCTTAAAGAAAGCTGGAAATTCACAGTTGCAGTTAAACACGAGCTTAGTGTTTCCCGAAGGTACCTTGTGGATTTGAATACACAGATCTAATGAATTTTAATGGGAATAAGCTTTGAATTATGTAAAATATAGTAAGATGTTCAGCTTGAACCAAACTAAAATAATCTCCTAAAGTAACATTTTAATACACAATTTATCTAACATGGATAATTTATACAAGTTTCTTCCAACCCAAAGTCTGTTCTGGGAGGCAGCACTTCTGCCAAAATCTCTTTTCTTTTTTTTTTTCATATAGAATCATGAGGGTTTTGAATTACACCAAAAAAAAAAAAAGTTGTCTAAAGCTGCCTTTAAATTCCCCCAGTCCTGTTGTTTGGATGTTCAGAATTTGGTTTGTAAATAAAACTTGCAGCCTGCCTCTACCAGAGCTTTCTTCCTCATCCATGAAAACGTCTGGAGTGTGATAGTCCTAAAAGAAGGGTTTAATTCCTCGGCTGATACGTGCGAGATAGCACTTATTGAAAGCAGGGGGCTGCATTATTTATGGACATTATATTTGCATAATACATGAAAGTAGAAAAATATTTTTTTTTCCCCCTTTTTGTTCTGTGGGGAGTGCTCGAAGTTCAGCTTTTCCCCGGGAAATGAGGGGAGGGGTGAGCAGGGCAGGGCAGCCCCGGGCTCGGGGTTTAGTGGAATTGCTCCCTCGTCACTCCCGTGATTTTCTGGGAAGCTTTTCCCCGGCAAACATCGGCGTTTCCAGCGTGTGGAACCTGTGGGGGGAATTACAAAACCTCGGCGTGGGGTTGTGTAACCAGGCCTACGTGTCTGGACTGATGCAATATGTGCACACCAATGGTGTTACTATTAATTTTCCGACTCAAATCCTGCGCGAGGAGCCAGATGGCTTTGGGAGCATCTTGTCATGCCGACCGCTGCAAACACATCCAGCCAGGAAAAAAAGAAGATTGGACTGTGATTTCACAGATTTTGCATTAGTTAATCTGGGATAGAGAGGCTTCAAAGATCCCATCAGTTAATTCTCTCAGCACTTGCGGAAATTTCTGGCACATTGTGCTAAAGCTGGTTTGAAATCCAAGCGGAGAATCCCGGCCTTAAAGAAGCTGATCTCCAACATGTGCCCAAATTAAAAAAAAAAGAGGGAGAGAGAGAGATAAAATAACCCATCCCTTGTGTAGAATTGGATTGACTCTGATGGTTGAGAAAACACTTTGAATACTTTCAATATTATCCAAAGTAGTCGGGGTCTGTCATTGATTTCATTTCCAAGGCTTCTACAAAGTGTTTGCTAAATTTAAATATTTCTAATCATACAAATGATAAAGAGAGCTAGCTTTTGGCTAGCTGTAATGCCACTTTCACCTTTGCAAACAGACCTACTAAATAATAATCACTTGCAATCTGTGAATGTCCCTCCCCTTATCAATTATTAAGTATCATAAACCTTCTGTTTGGATAATCTTGGCACCACTTTAAGCGTTAACAGTAAATTTATTTTTAATTAAATCTGTGCATTGAGAATAAAATGAGGCTCTTCTGCATACTAAACAGAACACATATGCCACCTCTACTTATTATCAAAAAATCTGATAATGCTTATGAAAGTTGTAAGGGCTGGATGGAGTTCATTGTCTGTGTCCCATTTAACTTCAGCACTGCTGGTTAGTGAGGCACCAGCCAAGGTGAGCAGCTGCTGGTGCTTCAGAAGGGTTTGTTGGGAGAATCTCCCTTTCTCAGAGGATTTCTTTACTATAGTTCAGACCAGTTTTGTTCCAGCAAAGCTACAGGTGATGGGGATGTGTGATGTGTGTCATACACAGAGCAGTGCTCTGGGATACACAGACAGTGGTTTTCCTGCTCAGATGCACTTGATGTGAAAGTTTGAAATCATTAGAGTTGAGTGTTATGATTTGGTAGTAACACTAGTATTAGTTACTATTGGTTTAGCTGATTATTTAGCTGCAATTCTTTTCAAGCACTCTAGTGAAGATCCATCGGGTCGCAGTTCCACGGGGGGAAAACCAAGTCTACAAAAACAGCCCGGGAATGTTTTGACAGTTCAGCTCAGGAAACTTTCTGCTCCCAAACAGAAGAGTGAAAATGCCTTTTTTTTTTTTTCCCTGTGTGTTTTCCTTAACCTTTTTCTGCTAAACCCGAGCGGGGTCTGAAACCTCCGAGCGCTTCTGCCGGGGACAGGAAGGCTCCGGCCGGCGCTGGGAATCTCATCATTTATTTTTCCTGAGCCCTTCCAGCTTCCAGCTCGGGGGGCTGTGTGACTCCAGCCCCGGAGGGAAGCGCCGGGGCAGCACTGGGCACCCATTGTCCTGCCGGGGAGCGCGTGGGGCCGTTTGCACGGCGTGGAGGTGCCGGCGGGGTCAGCCCCGCTCCGCCGCTCCCCAAATGAAAAACATGCCCCGGCCGGGCCCGGAGCGGGGTCAACAGCTGGCAAAGGATATGGCAATCATTTATATAAATATGCTTTCTCAAGCCCGCAAAAACAAAAAACCCAAAGCCAACAGCTGGGAAGGGTTGGAAGTAGCCCCAAGGCTGGTTAGTTCCCTTCCAGATGGGGAGGTTAGACCGGGGCTAGCCAGGCTGCTCCACATAGACTTCCGATTCGCATTAGGAATAAAGAGAGTGGAGGGAAGGAAAGAGGAAGAAAAGCTACAAGCATGACTGCTCTGTTTTTCACCTAACTTAATCAAATAAGTGAGGAGTTTCCGAGGCGGAAGGCTTGCATTTATTGGTATTCACGCTCGGTTTTGTGTGTTTATCGCGGCGTCTGATACACTCCTTAACTCTTGGAAGGGGAAGCAGATACATTCCATAGAATGCTTTATGTGCAATGTCATGGTCATTTGTAGGCAGATTGAAGAATCATGTGAAGATTTATGCTCAGTTCGTGTCTTCTGAGTGTTCACAGAGTCAGAACCAATGGAAGGAGAGACAAAGAAGTTGCTGGTTGCGTCTCTTTGAGTTCTAACAAGCAGACACAGTTTGTTCTTCATACAATTTGCTTTTACTCTTAAGTGTACTCTTAGCACAGTCAAGTCAGAGCAGAAACTTGGGCAGCCACGAGCCATTAAATGTTCTTTCCTTCAGCATCCTTGCCATCTACGTGGTGATGTCGGTGAAGTTCTCTCACAGTTGCCAATGGTGTTTTGTGATCATTAATGTCACACTACGACTTCTGTTTCCTGCCATCCTGACCAGTGGTGTCAGTTCTTTGACAATCATGAAGTCACCACTTGAGCATTTAAGTTAAAAACTGGGATTTCACCCCTTCGTAGCTGGGGAGAGGATTTCTGTCCTTTCTGCTGTACATAAAACCCCTCACGCGTGGCTGAAGCTCTGTTTTCCATTTGCAGTTGGTCACAGGTGTCCCCACACCTCTCAGGATTTGGAAACCAACTTATGGTCACACAAATTCACCTTTTGGTTCTGGAATAGTTATTTGCAGGGAGGCTGGAGGAGCTCCTGGGTAGCTGGTCAGGATTGAGCTCCTCTAACTGTGAAATCACAGCAGTGTGGCAGGGGAGAGGTTTTTCAACCTCTGAACCCCCAAACTACTTTACAGTTGGAAATAAGAAGTAAAGCTCGTGTTGGCTGCGTGTATATATTCATGTAGGTGATATTAATCTTCTGGATTTGATCTTATCTCTTTTCCTCTTGGAAAAGACCAATAAAACAAGGTAATTTAAAACTACCTGAACACATCCTTCCACCTTACTGTTGGGCCCTGCAGTCATAACCTCCTGACCCCGGAGGTTACGGGTCTAGTGCTTTTTATCCACCCTGATTTCTCAGTATCTGCCCACTTCCTCCCCACATTGGAGCCTTGTTATATAAGGAAATTGGAAACACCGAGCAGCCCGTGCAGGGCCAGCAATCTCCTCCAGAGATAAGGGCGGCCCCGGCGCTGGTGCAGGAGGGCTGGTTTTAAATAGAAATGTGTGCCCAGGATATTTGGGGAGTCGAAGTGGCTTTGCAGTGTCCAGCTAGGAGGGGGGTCTGCATTTTTACTCAGATATGGTCGTTCGACTTCTTTTTAATGGAAAATGTACCTTGAGACTTTTTACAGCTTGAAGGAGTGCGTGTAAAAATCAGAATATATAAATCAGAATACTTTAGAGAGGTTCCAGTTCTACGAACAGTTGACAGAAGGATTAATAGACATATTAATAAACCCCATTCAGTTGCTAGCTGAATTTTTTTCTCTTAACTCTCGTCTTTCTGAGATGGGGTTTTGAAGACCAGGTGTCAGGAGTTACTGTCAGAGGTGGATGGTTGAGCCAAGCTTCAGCACTGGAAGGAGAGAGAGAACAGGCTATTGTGAAAGCCAAGCAGTCTCATTTCTTCTTAAAGGCTTTTGCTAGACTTCTGTCTTGTCAGAGTTAATTTTCTAAAGTGCCAGCTTGCTTAGTTTGTGTGAAACAGGGCTCAGCAAAATAAGAGCATTGAGTGGGTTCTGTGTGGTCTGAATGGGACAAGAAGTTTAAAGCAGTAGATGGGGATGGTGTATCGAGTTAAAAGACTGAGACATGCATGGCATTGAGACTCCAAAGTAGTCATTAAGACATTTGCATTGAGGGATGCCTGTGTTAAAATAATTCAACAAAAACATAAAGCTTAGCACGTGTAAGAATAATGCTGAAGGTGGCAGTTCACTGCTGGAAACCCTCACAAATAACAATAGTTGGATCAGCAGTGATGAAACTATTGTAAATTTGTCTCTTTGCAGCGTTTGATAGAAGCAGAAAGCAGAGTGAGAGAAAATTTAAGGTATTTGAACTATATTTCATGAAGTGACTGGTAGGAAGTGTCCGAGACCGGTAACATCCGTGGGATGTGCTTGAGTAATTTCAAGTCCAGAATCCAGGTCAAATCAGCTGCTCTTTCAGGGCACACAACCTACCTTACAAAACCTAAAAAAGCCTGTTTGTTTTTCCCTGTAACAAACGTGGTGCTGAGAGCAGCGGGCAGGGAAACGTTCCCTGAGGCCAAGCCGAGGGAAATGCGGAGCTGGGATGAGAACTCAGCCTCCACGGCATAATCTGTGGGCTTCTCCTCGAGGAACAGCCACCATCTGTAACAACAGCACTCCATGGGAATGTCTGAGCTCCACCAGTCCCTTTTGAAGCGTTTCAGGACAGTTTTAGCTTCATTGGTAGCAGATAAACAAATTCCGATTCCTGCAGACTGAGATGGGGCGGTTGGGATGGTCCCTGAATATCTTGGAGACAGGAGAGGCCCAAGAATGTCTCGGATGCAGAAGTGGAAGGAAGGGTTGTGTGTTAAACAAGAGGTGGCAAAGTAATATTAGGCAGCAAGAGCTTTCCTTAGGAATTTCAGTAATAAAATAGTACATGTGTTGTCTGTTAATTAATATCTCTGGTACTTGGAGCACAATTCTGGAGCACATAAGATGGATTAAGGGAGGTAAAATTTAACTTATGTACTGGCAGCTCAAGACATATTGTTGATTTAATCTCATTGAACTGCTCAACTGATCCATAGAACTGAACAGAACCTGAACAGGAAGGGCCAAAGCAGGAGAAAAGGCTGGAAAACAAATTCTGTGGTAGCAGACATGCCGAAAGCTTCGTGGAATGAGCAAAGAAGAAGAATTCATAAAATGAAACAGTAATTCCTTTCCAGAAGATTAACCAAATGGAAATGCTCAGCACACAGGACTGGTTAATTAATAGTCAGGTCCATCAGTTCCCTGTAGGATTTTCCATTTAAGAGAGAGTCTCTTGTCTTAAAACAGAGCCAGGTGAAATGATTGAAGTTGCACTACTGTGGCTTAATTATTTTAAGTCACTCTCAGGTTTATGTAGTACTAAACTAACCTCTGGTCTTATTGTTCTCCAGTTATTTGCCTTTAGGATAAATTTCCTCTTCCTCCTTTTGCACTGATTGTAGAGTTCTTGTTAAATATCCTACAGAAACTCCTGGTTCTGTAAGTGTAGTGTCAGGAGAATTAGTGCCTTGCCATGTCATATACACACAGTTGGCCTCAATTTTTATTATTTGGTATTAACTTACTTGATCCTTGCAAGTCCCCAGTAAAAGTAACTTCACTCCTTAATTATCCTTTAGCACTTCTCTGTCTGAAATTTATACTGCAAATATTTTTCCTCACTAGTCATCTTTGGGTTTGAAGCAGCAAACCCGGCGGAAGTAAGAACTTCAGTGCAGCTTAAAGTCATTTCCTTCCTTCCTTTTCCTTGACACTGAGCTTTGAACACACACCTGCCCTGGAGCCTGCTGGCAAAGCAGGGCTTGCTTTCTCTGGTGGCCCAGTGGCCCTCAGTGGTGGCCCACCCGTGGCTGCAGGATTTGAAGTGCATTTAAAGGCAGTTTGAGTTTCACTTGCAAAGTTTCAATCTTTAGCTGTCGAGCAACCCCCCAAAAAATGCCTTAAAAAAATCACTTAAGGCCCCAGGGTTTGATTGGGTCAGTGGTGAGGAGAAGCATTTTAACCACACTGTGAGTTTGTCCAAAACATGCTGAGTTTGGATTCAGGGGGCACTTTAACTGAAACTTTTGCTTTATAAAGAAAGCAGCAGTGAGACAAAAAGAGAGGATTTAGAGTGCAAAGCAGAAAATAATTTAAAAGAAAAATTGCCCCCCCAACTGAATATTTATTCCTGCTTTCTTCTCCAATATGAAGCAAGACATGTAACTTTGGTACTAAACTTCAGTAGCTTCGTGCCGGAGTTTGTACCTACATTTAACAGGCATCGAGCAAATTATTCCTTATTTAATCTCCTCCCTACCAACTACAGTGTCCCTTTTCTGCCACCTAAAGGAAGGAGAAGCGCCCCATGGGTTCTTCCCAAAAAGCAAAAACTGCTTTCATCCCTGCAGGCCAAGTTTTCCTCCCTAATTCCTCACCCTGTGGTCTCATAAGATGGCGAACAGAGGAACCAGGACGCTCGAAAAACCCCCTCGTGAGCTGCCATTTAAACCCCAGCACTTCAATAGAGGTGTAATATATAAGAAATTTGGAAGGATTTTTTTTTTTCCTCGTGGTTGTCCAGCATATAGGCCCCAGTCCAGCAGAGCACTTAAATCCATGCTTAACTTCAAACATGTGAGGAGTTGGAGTCAAGTATGTGCTTAAGTGCTTCCTTTGCATCCCCTGCCAGCGCCGTGACGTGGGCTCGGGGTCCTACGGTAGCAGGTGAGTCACTTGATAAATCTCTCCATGCTCTGAAGTGATTCCATGACAACTTTTCTGCTTGAAATAACCATTCCTGGGTTGTTTTGGGTTTTTTTTTGGCATCAGATGAACTGCACTCTCACTGTTCACACAGGGGTTTGTATTTAAAGGTGTATAATTCACCTTCTGGCTACGCCGCTTCTGGGACAGGGCAGATTTTTGGGGCTGTGAATTTAGAGCAGGAATTTAAAGCTCCATCCTTGAGATGAAAGGTATCAACCCATAGGGAAATGCTTCCACTGCAGAGTTCCCTGGTGCTTTCCCAGCTTGGACAAGAGCAGAACCAAGCGTTGGAAGGACCCGATGGACGAGCGTGTCACCCCGGCAGAGCTCCTCACTTTGCAATCCCCTACGTCTTCCCTGCTTTTCAAGAGATTTATTTGATTTCTTCCAACGAAATTTGGGACGTGAAGAAGACCAAGTGAGCGAGGAGCCCAGGTGTGCATCCGCCCCTTCACAGCTGGGCTTTTGGCCGAGTGTCCCTCCCGCCGTTAAACGCGGTGACCTCGCTGCCCGTGATTTACTGACTGTTTTACAAACATTTCCTCACTCTGTGAGGTTTGATATGTTCTCCATCCTCAGCAGCTCAACAGAGCCACTCAACCACCGAGCCAAACCTGCCTTTGTTTACGGCTTTTCCGGAAATTTTCGCAGAGGGGGGAAAAAAAAACCCCAAAACTTTCTCCTTTTCCAATGTTTTATTTTTAAGTCAACACTTTCTATGGTTTATTTGTGCAAAGCAACATTCGGGTACAAGGTATTGCACCGTGTCCAAGTGGGAATTGCTGCCTTTCTAAAAATAAATGGGGGGGTCATGTGAACCAGTGCAGAAAAATCTGAAGATACCAAATATTACAGGACCTTTACATTTGGTGGTTCTTTTTTCCATAATATTCCGGGCCTGGATTTTTCTGATCTCTTTTTCCCACATCAGTTTCTATAATAGAGCATAACGTAAAATGATGAAACACAGGAAGGAATCTTCTTTTAAACAAAATTATCAGTGTTAAAAATAACAGGCCTATTTTCCCTCAGTGTGCATTTTTTTTTCTTATAAGGGCTTTATTTAGTAGTCTTGCCATTAGATATAGCTGGAGAGTCCAGTAATATTTCAGCAGCATTTTATTTCATTAAAGCTTAATTTTCCTAAATGCTAATTTGCCTCCTGTGCCTTAAAAATCCCATAGATTTAATTTCATATTTTGGGCAGGGAACTTGAAACTTGGGGGCTCTTTGGAGGAGGAAATCAGGCAGCTGTGCCTGTTCTTTGCATTGAAACTGAGCACAAATTAAAATTAGAATGGGATGGGAATGTTTGCCTTGCGTGTTTTCGCAGTGGAGATACATTTCATGGAAATGACCTTGTTTGGATGACAGTTTCTCAGGGTCAGGGAGGAATTTCTAGGGGAAAAAAGGAGACAAGAATAACCTGGGCTGCTTGGAGAAGGGTGTGTGGGGCTCCTCATGCCCAGGTATCTGACGCTCCCAGGAGTAGGAATTCTTCTCCCTTCTCTCTTTCCTTTTTAAAAATACATTTATTTAACATATTTATTGTTTCTGTTGGAAATGCTGCCAGTTCCAGCAGCAGGAGAGACATCCTGGCCTACAGCAAGTCCCTCTCAGTGTTCTTTATTCTGAAATAATCACTTCCCTGTGATATTTCAGAGTGAAGAAATAAAATCAGCTGGTTTATTGAACACTTTGTTGGAAATGGGCAGTTGATGATACAAGAGGTAAAGGAATTTAGAGAAGGTCGTGTCTTCTATGAGGTGTGCAGGTCACTCAGGACTGGGTATCAGATTTAAATCTGTTTCTAAATGACAAAGCTATTCTTGGTTTTGTTTTCAGTCCTGCTCAGTCTGTTCTTTGAGCTGGATCCCACTGAACGTGTATTTTCAGGCCTATCTGAGCAATAAATATTTTCTTTGGGCATTACAGACTGAGGAAGGAAAATTTAAATGACCTACAAAGGTGTTGAACTCCTGCACAACAGGAATGGCTGTTGTCAAAATACCTCCATGATCTGGTTGTGTTTCTATCCCGTGGCTATATTACATTTATTGCATTTTTAATCCCGTGAAATACAAGTGAATTAGAATTCTAAATCTTCCTTTTAAATGCATTAGATTATTAATGCTGTTAAAGGAAATACCCACAAATGGAATTATTTCTAGAGGGTTTGTTTGCTTGTTTTAATCACTCAGAATCACTCAGGCTTTCGGAGGGAATTTCTATGCCAGGGTACCAAGTCAAAAGGAGAGGCAGAACCTTCACCAAAGGAAAACAGCCTTTAGATATTGAGGGAAAATGCTTTGAAAACACTTTGTGTCTAGGAATTATAATTATTAATATTTGTTATTTAATGCCAGTGTCATAATGAAAGCTAGAAAGAAATGAGTTGGAATACTGAAGTAAATGAGTATTTAATTAATGTGAATTAAGTAAATTCAAGTAAACAAATATTTGCTTCAGTTTCCTTACATATATGGGATGGAAAAAAATAAAAGGATGAAAATAAGAGTCATGTTGGGTGGTTACAGCCCCACAGAGGCTCAGGCTGCTGGAGCAGGGCAGTCCTGCATCCCTGCATCCTACATGGCACATTCCCAGTCCGGGAAAAACCCGTTTCCTCTTTCAGTTCGGTGTGAAAAATTGGATAATAAGTGACTGTTACTCGGCACGTGCTCAGAGAAGCGGTTAGAAGGGAGTGAAAGTGGGAAATGTGGAGTGTGAGGTTTGTGTGCCCGAGGATCAGGAGCTGCGACCCCGTGGTCGACTCGTGATCCGGGATGTCCTGTGTGACTTGGGGGGACCGTGGGCAGGGCCAGCACAAGGACGAGCCTTCCCTCGGATCCTTGAGGGCATTTGATAAGCTGCTGGCTTTCCAGGTTTGTGCCCCTCCTCTCAGCAGGAAATATCACTCAGTTTTAATCTTGTGGTGCCGTTCTCGTCCTGGCTGTGCTGCAGGTGAAATTATTGGGGTGAAAACAGTGAGCACTTAGAACAGATTCACTGATGGAACAGATCCTCTCAGGATCTCTTAATTAATTTCTTTGACTGCTCTGCTGTGTCCTTCCCTTGCAGAGGCTGGAATGTCAAAGATCAAGTAGACTGGAGAAAATAAAAAATTCACATTGCGAAAGGGATATAAAAAAATACTTGGAATTTCAATGCATTGGCTTCTATTTATCTCATATAAAGAGAACAGATCCCCTCAGGATCTGTTGGGTTTTTTTGTCTCTCTGAACCTACTTTTAGGATATTCTTGTGCAGTTTGGAGGCTGTGTGACCTCACACCAGGACAAGCAGAGTGGACAAACGGGCACAAGGGCATCACGTGCCTTGGCTGTGTCTGAGCTTAAATCCACAGTTCTGGAGATGTTCATCATCCCAGAAATAAAGAGAACGACACAAGCAGCATGTTTGGCCCAAAGAAATTATTGATTAATGTCTTCTTCTGAAAAGTAAGTGGCCACAAATCAAGAAACTGGGTACGAGTCCTGACCATGGGCATGTTTCGGAAGCAATTTGGGATGAATCCTGGTGGGAAAGAGGTGCAGAGAAGAGAGAGGGAAAAGGCTGTACTTGCTTGTCCCTTGCTGTTGAGGACACACAGCCAGCTCACCACTCTCTCCACATGCTTGTGGTTCCAGGGGACGAAATAAGTAGCGTGGAGTGGTTTTGTTGCTAAGGGTAAAGTGCTAAAAAAGGCTGGATCTCTTGTAGGGCTCAGATCCTTTGGGCATTTAATGTACAATTTTTGCTAAGGACACTCAGAATTATACCTCTGATTCTGAATTGCTTAAATGTTGAAACATATGGTCTTGTGTGCTGTTCACTAGGAAACAACTGGCTGTATCCAAGCTGCCAAAATTCAAATAAACTCGGGCTGTAGGAAAGGGGGGAACCTGCAGCAGCTCAGAGGAACTTTAAAAAAGGGGGGGTTGACTGAAAAGCCAACCTGACATACAGAAAAATAGAATAATTGAACTAGTGCTATATATCGGTAACAGATAATTAAATGTTAATAGCTGAGAAGTTTTTCGATTAAAAATGAACTGTTTGTGTCCTCTTGGTTTCTTCAGGGGGGCCAGGTTCGTGTCGCTGGCGTTCGGTGCGTTCCCTGCTACAGTAATCATTTTAATAAAATGCAATTATCTGCATAATTAATTTCTTTGACTGCTCTGCTGTGTCCTTCCCTTGCAGAGGCCAGAATGTCAAAGATCAAGTAGACTGGAGAAAATAAAAAATTCACATTGTGAAAGGGATATAAAAAAAAAATACTTGGAATTTCAATGCATTGGCTTCTATTTATCTCAAATGTCAAGGGCAGTGTAAAATGTATTTTTAAAATGTGTTTTTGTATGGTTTGAGCCCATTCTTGGCGTAGTTGCGAATCTAGAGGGGCCATTGTTCTTTGAGAGAGTTTGAGGGGGTTTCTTTGTACAAAGTGACAAAAAGAAGACTTGGAGTACTGGGCTGCCATTGTTCCTGTGCGGCGCTGTAAAATTTGATTTGAAATTAGGACCTCGGGGCAAGCTCTTCAATAGCCAGTTTTTATTTTCTGCCAGCATTTTAATCACTCTTGGGCTTAAAGTGGATGACCAACATAATGCCTCTATGTTTAATAGAACAGTTCATATCTTGAAGGCCAGTTAACTGAATTCAGGGATCTGTCATCTGCCCAACATTAGTCTTTTCTGTTTCCTGTCTATTTATGAAGATAGCTCTCCACTCCGGCCAGCTCTCAAAGAAGAGCAACTCTTTCTTTCTTTCTCTTTCCTTTTTTCCCCCCCTCCTCCCCTCTGAATTTCTCCAGTGCTCTGACATCTCTTTCAGTGAGCTCTTAAAGGAGCCGGGCGGGCTGGGTGAGTGTCACCAGATGGGGCCAGGAGGGAGGGACAGATGGGAGAGTCAGATTTCCCAGTGAAACGGGATGACGGGAAGGGAAAAGTGATACACGTTGGCCTAAGCCTCCCTCACCTCGTTGGGATTCACAGTGCAGGGACACGTGGGCAGGGAAATGAGGAAAACTGGGGGAGAAGGACAGGACTGAAAGAGCTGATGACTGAGTGAGTGACGTTGTGGGGCTGCAGCGTGTTCTGGTCCAATTGCAAAGGGGGTTGTTTGGGGTGTTTGGGTAATCTGAACCCTCGGGGTGGGTTCATCCTGGTAATTCATGCTCATGTTTGCTGGGGAGGTGCCAGGCTTGTGGGCTGGCTCTTGGCAGCATGTGGTGGAGCTCGGAACGTTCAAGGGTCTGTAGGAACCAGCACTGTGGAGAGGTGTCCCCTGGTTCTGCAGGAGAGGACTAGGCCAGAGCTGTTGTTCAGGTTTAAAGCCCCTCAGTAAATATGAACCAGCAGATGGGAGGGTTTATTGGTTTAGAGTTGTCATTTCTCCAGCACTGCTCAACCTGAGGTCACTGTACCTCACAAGTGTCCTGCCCCACACGTGCCCTCCTCTGAGCACCCTGTGGCAGCAGGTCCTGCACAGGGAGAGGGGTCCTACCCCTCCTGTCCTCGTCTGGGGTGTCACAGAGAGTTTGGTGGGGTGTCAAGGTGGTTATGAGCACAGGGGGCTTTCTAAAAAGCAAGTTGCACTTTTCTTAAAAAGGCAGAAGGATCAGAGTGGATGTTCCCTCGATCATTTGGTTTGGGATTGCTGTCACGAGTGCTCATTGTCACAGTGATGGCACATGTGACTAGGGAAGGGACTTCAACCACGAGGCTCTTTCACACTGACCACTAACTGGTCATTAACTGGCAGTGGCTTCTGATTGAGTTAAAACTGGGCAAAGCTGACACCAGCAGCCCAAAGTAAAAGGGAAAATGTTCATATCCCATTACTAATTATGGCCTGTTACACATTACAATTAATTCCTAGCAAGCTTCAGTGTAGGGTCAGTTTGCCAGAAATGAAGCAGATTTTGATATTTCAGTCAACATCATCTGATGCCTTTGTTGTCTTTATTTGTCCGTAATCAACAGAATCCTGCTTGTGTTCCACACTGTTCCTTGTGGATGCTGGAGAAGGGTGGCTCACCAGGGCTGGGGATCTGGGAGAGGTTAATATATTCAGCAGCATCAAGCAGAGCTTTTCATTCATGTTCAAATGGGGCTGTGTGGGTGGTTCCACAATGTGGGAAACGCTTTTCATTGAAGAATCTGAATATTTTGTAAGGAAGTGAATAGTTGCAAATAATCTTTTCTGTGGCACTGAAATAAAGGACAAATGAGCTATTCTCAGAACATACTGAAGCGTTTTTGTCTTCAGTGATTTAACAGAGCTGTACAGAAAAAAATATTCCAAACTTGACAGATTCATATCCTAATCTTTTGCTCCTTCATCAAGAGACTGTGGGGTTTGTGTGGCTGATACTGCTCTTAGAGGGTTTTCCAATTTCAGTGATTCTGTGATATAATGTAAGGATGAAATTTTGCTCTTGTTGTTTTGCTGAGGTGAGGGAGTTTTCCCCTGACTTACCTGTAGGGCATATTGTTGTCTGCAGGGTCGGGAGGACACAACCAGGCTTCAGGAGCCCCGGAGCCACAATCCACAGCCCTGCTTTCCAGCCTTCCCATCCGTGATCTCTGGCAGTGATGCAGGGATGAAGTGGTGCTTTTCCTGCAGTGTGCACACATAAAGCTCTGCAGGAATTCAGGGCAGCTGGTACAAGCTCTGTGTTCCCATAGAATAAAACTTCCAGCAGTCCAAGGGATCTCCAAGGCAGGGCTGAGTAGGTCAGCATTAGCCTCCACTAAACGTGATTAACTTTCTCCATCTCCTGGTGTATTTCTTTCCAATCCACTCCAGTGCTTGATTTAATTTTCCTTTTATGTAAACTCCAAGGTTTAGCTTCATTAGAGTGATTGCAGGGATTCCCTGCACATGGCCCGGCTGCTTCCCTGATCCCTCCGGGGCTTTCCTGCCAACCCCTCCGCTCCGGTGACGTGGGGGCACAAGTGGAGAAGTCCCTGACAGCAGGGCATGAAGGAGCTGTCCTGGGCAAGTTGCTCAGAGGGGAGATCTGGTAGGAATTCTCCTCGGGAAAATGAGCAGCAGGTTGGATCAGGTGGGGAGGGGAGAAGCCCACCCTGGAATTCCAGCCCCGATGCTCAGGTCGGGATCTCTGCTGGGATCCAGGCTGGGTGAGGTTTGTGCCTGTTTTCCTGAGCATCAGGTGGATGAGGTGATCAGTAGATATTCTTTTTCTTTTTTTTTTTTTTAAATAATTAGAAACTAGTTGTAAAATTATTTTGGAGAGATTTAGTGCCCTTATTCTGAATTACCCACTTTGCCTGTCCCCAGAAGAGCATTTTGTGCTCCACGAACCGTTATTCGTTTTTACCTTCTCTAACAAGTTCAAAACCCAGCCACAATTGTTTTCAAGCTTTAGGAGGTTAATATTGTATATAGACCATTTTAAACTCATTTTCTTATTAAAAAAAAAAAAAAAAGGAGGGGGGACTTCTGGCTTTTTCCACAGTATTAGATCTATCATATCAGAGTACTTTATTGAATATTTTATTGACCGTCTGCTTGCCCTGTGCTAACCTGCCTGACATCCAAAGTTTCTCTCTCTCTGGAGATGCCATGTCAGCTCCCATTAAGCAGCTGAGCGTGAATCTTCCCTTCATATTTCCCGTGGATCAACTCCAGCCCAGCAGGAGGACACTGTGGGCCCTGGTGCATCGCGGGGGTGTCCAGCTCTGGCTCGGGGGGGATTTAAGGTGGTCTAGGCCAGGGTGGGCTGTGCAGCACGAGGCTCTGCCCTCTGGGGCTTGGCATCAGCACTCTGTAGGATTTTGCTTTCCTCAAATGTAAAGGTATTGAAGAGGAAAATTTCTTCCCCTGGCAAGTTAATTACTTGACTTCTCATAGAAGGAAGGCTTGGAGCAAAAGGGAAGAGAGGGAAGTGCATCATCTGCTTAAATCAGGCAGGAACCCGGGGTTGATGTGCCGAGCTGCTGCAGTTACCAGGGCATTTCAGTTGTCTCCCTTAGTTTTCCAAAATTTTATATGTGTTATTAATGTTTGATTTTGCTTTCTGCACAACTTCCTTCTTAAATTGCATGATATTTAAATTCTGTGTTTTCTTCCTTCGTAGAAAAACAGGAAAAAAAAAAAAAAGATGTTTTGTCACTGTAGGGTTTTGTGGCCACATAAACACTTTGCTTGCAGAGTCTGCTCTTGCTGGGCATCGGTCTGAGAGCTCTGCTGCCCTCTCAATAATGTGCCCGTGGGTTTTTTTTTGCTGTGCTGTGTGACATTTGCTAAATAATTTTAAAGTAGGTATAAATCTTTCATAATTCCTTAGCTGGCATGGTTGAAATAATGGACAGTGTCATTATGGGCTCTCCTTCACAGGCAGTGATTGTTTGACAGACATTGTGGCGTCCCTGAGCAAGCATCCAGGGGCAAGGGAAAACAGAATTTTCCTCAAAGCCATAAAATATTTTAGGCCACCTTTCGTGGTGTGTTGTTTTAAAATTCTTTTTAAACAGAATCTCAAAATATTTAGAAAAATTTACTTTCCTTCAAGGAATAAGAATTCACACAACAGGACAACTGTACCTGTTCTTAGAAAGCTCTCAGGAAAACAAGCAGAGTTGGAAGGACAGACTATTGTGTTGAGTTTCCAAGTGTGTTTTCCTTGTGGTGGAGTTGAAGAGGTGAACAGAGTTGGTTCAGATTCTGTCGCTGTGACTGCACCATCCAACAGATCTGTGCTGGCAGCAACCCCAACACAAAATGCAATAAGAAAGGCAGGAAATCTAATTTTTTTATTGTGGTTATGGAAATCTGTGGAGAAGAGGGTGTATGGGGTGCAGTCCTTGGGACATGCATGGGTTAGGCAGATCTAGGGTTTTAATGCCTTTCTTTCCAAGCTTGGTGTCAGATGTTGTAAGTTAATTTATTTTCCCGTTAGTTCTTGCTAATGATAATAAAACTTTTTTTAAAAGCTTTCCTAATTAATGATCTTCTTGCTCCCAAACAAAAACTATATTGTCTCTGAGAAGTTGCCTGAGTATTTTAAAAACAACAGGCTGTTGGTAGGTTTTATTGCCTCATGAATTTAGGGTCAACACACCTATTATTTGCCAGAGTTAATTTGTGCTGGGTTATTGACTGTCGGGTTGTTGGGGATATCTGACTCTTGTGAAAGTTACACTCATCTCAAATGGTTGTAATTTTATTCCTTGTGCTGTGGTGCCACAATATTTAGCTAATAAAAGAAGGGGAACAGTTGTACAAAGGCAGGTATTTAACTGAGAGCAGGGGAGTAAGACTGTCATTACTCTTGATAGTCCTTTCTGACACTGAATGGTTTTAACTTTCCTTTAGATAAAGGAGAGGGGAAAAGAGGACTTTATAAAAGTAAAAATGTACAAGATACTTAGAATTCGTAAAAGTGCCTAATTAGGCTTTTAGGCTAATTTTAGGGTTCCAGTTGTAAGGGGCTCAGCAGCCCCAAAACAACCAGCTCCCCAAAGAAAGAGGGAAGAGCTTAGTTTTACATCTAACTTTGTATGTCAAGGTGAAAATACACCCCTTGCACTCTCCAAGCTGGAAGCACAACAGATAGTAAAGCCAGCAGTTGGTTTAAAAATTCCCTAGGAAACCATCCCTTGTGTGTTTACAACTCAGAGTTAAATTGCAGTCCTGGGGAATCTTTACTTCTGCTTTTCCAAGCGTCTGCTTCCATCCCAAATCTGAGCCATATGTCCTTGTGGGGTAAAAACCAGAGGCCCTTCCTATAAACCAGCCTTCAGATATGCAATGCCAAGCCCAAGTGTCTTGCCATCCCAACTGCAGTGGGATGAGAATCCAAATTAGCACCAGTAAGTCGTGGCCTGTAATGTGGGAGTTGGAAATGTCCCAGGATGTCCTGGGACATCACGTGTTTCCCTATAGGAAATTCAGAAGAGTGGTGAGCTTAATCCTGTTGCCCCAGTATTTTCCTAATCAGTTTTTTTAATATGCCAAAATGTATTATTATTATTATTATTATTGTTATTGTTATTATTACTAGTAGTACTACTTTGGGTGAAAGTAATGCATTTCTAGAAATACCTTTTGCTTCATTCTGGGCTGGCAGAAACAACTAAAAACTATTCCTAAGCATCTCTGCAGGTCCAGGGAGCACCTGGCAGAAGTTTGTTCTGACATTTATCAGCACAGCCACTTCCTATTAAAAAGGGGGTGGATACTGTGACCCCCAAACCCAGAACTGAGCAATTCTTTGACTCATTCCCAGCGAGGTCTGGCTTTTGGCCCTCTGCAGTGGATATTTATTGGGTGAAAAGGGGGAAGCATCTGGTTTAGTACAAGTCTAGGACTTTCCCTGCCTGCCACAGCGATCCCAAGGAGGCACCTGAGGAACTAAAACATCCCTGGTTCTCTTGCACTGAGCTGGAGGTGCACACGATCTCTGTCGTAGCTTCTTTATAAATAACCACCCCAATCCTTCCTAAATTGTTTTTACTACTTTTTAGTGGGTGTGCAGCTTTTAAAACTGGAAACCCAAAAGCTGGCTCTGTTCGTTTTCTCATGAAATCATAGCCAGAGCAGTAAATTCATAACTAAGCGCTTACTCATTGGCTACTGTATTATAAATAACTCTTCACCTTGGCCCTGTTTCTCCAGCCATTATTCACTGGGAGTAGCACTTACTCATGAGCACAGAGTAGCAGAGAAGGAGATGATTCTGCTATCATTGCTCACAGTTTTAGGACCCTGGCACATCAGGAGGTCTGTTTTCAAGCAAGGCATCGCTCTCTTCAAGAAGCAGCAAATTTTCCTGCCTGGTAGGACTGTACTTGCAAAAACCACCCCAAGGAATTGCCACTGAAAATCAATCAAAAATCAAAGGAGAGACCAGTGGGGAGAAACTATAGTGTGGGATATTTGGAAGGGCATGTGCCTAAAAGTGGTGCTGTGGTTTATCCTCTGGTGAAGCTGAGGAGCAGCTCAGGAGCACTGATGGGAGAGCCATCACCTCATCCCTCCTGCTTTCCCTTTGCCATTCCACTGCCTGGCTTTCAAAGTGTAAATTAACTTCCAGGCTCAAAGCTTTCGGGAAGGATGCCAGCCCAGAGGTCATCTTTTCTGGGTGGTTTATTGGCTGGCCTGTGTTTGCCCACATCTCCAGTGTTTACCAGCTGAGGGAGTTTATGAAATTTTGATGTAGGAATTAGGTTGTTGCTCATCTTGTACCTTCTTGCTCATATTATTGACAGTACCAGTGAACTGCTTGAGGCAGATAGTATCTCAGTGATCACTGTGCTCTTTCAGCCCTCCACTGCTGACAACATCAGAAGTGTTTTAACAGGGTTTTAATGGGCAGCCTCTGTAGCTCCTTGGAGGGTTGCAAATAGCTGCCGTGAAAAACCTTTTCTGCCGCTCTGAGCTGACGTGCCCTCCTTTCCTCCCTTCCCTTCCCCATCCAGCTGCTGCCTGTCTCGGAGGCTGCAGCGCTGTTGACAAGTCCTTCTGATTTGGGCCAGGCACTGTGGGCACCGTGCAAGCTCCTGCATCTTTGGGGGGAGCTGTGAAGAGCAACGACAGGGCTGTGAAAGCGCTGGGAGGAGCGGAGGGATGAGCCGGGAACCCAACACGCGTTCACAAATCCCCCCTTCTCCGCCAGCTCTTCCAAAGAGGAATCGTGCAACTTACACCAGTGCACAACAAGGAGCTCACAACATGTTTTCCATGATACCCCAGAGCAGGACTTAACGATTTTGGGAGAGAACAACCTTTATTTTTTTAGCTGAGAACAAAGCGGGGTGGAATGAATCCCTCCTTCCCGAGACAAAGCGTTGGTTTGATGGCAGCACTTTCTAGCTGACTGGTTGCCTTGCTCTGCTTGTTACCAGAAATGAAGCTCTGAGCACAGCTTTCTTTGGACTATGGAAAAGCTTTCTCCTCCCCATTTTGCTTAATATAACTATAATGTGCCCTTTATCACACTTCAACTTGAGTAATCCCAGTTTAGAAATAGTGCAGAAATACCCATGGGAAAAAAGCACGGGAAACGTACATTATAAAAAACATACAGGCCAAGCTCAAAAGATCCACTGACATGTAAATTTAATTAAAAAATTATAGGTTTTCAATGAGGGCTTGTGTCTTCAATTTGCCAGTTTCCATGACTTGTTCAGAAAAAGTGTTTCTTTTTTGCATTCTTGGTGGAAAACACGCTGAGGGCTATTACAGACTCCAAGAAGAGTCTCTATTCTGTGTCACAGGGAAAAAATAAAATTACCCAAAATATGTACACTTGAAATAAGTAAGAAAAATATCCACTTTCCTGTTTTGCTTTATTTCTATCCTCTAACAAAAGCTAAACTTTCCAGTAACCAGCAGTGCATGAAAAAGCATGTCCTAACTGTGTGAATAAACTTCCTTTTGATTGCATGTGCACATTTTAAGGTATTTTGATCCTTTCCATAAAAGATGAGTGAGATTGGATAGAAGAGTGGTGAGTGGGCAAGCAGAAGAAGAGCTGATGGCCAGAGGTAGAGGCTGGTTATAAATAGGGCTCGTGATATAAAATATCACTGTTCTAAGAGGATTCTGGCTTAAATAAGGGAATCTCAAAGTTTTACTGAAAATTATGAGTTGCTCCATCTATTACATATTCAAAGGGAGAAATCCCAGCAAGGGAACCCCACCTTCCTTGGTGTGATGTCCCAGCACCGAGAGCAGCTGGAGTTGTTGGCTGGTTAAATGTCCTAAATCCAGAGATTCTCCTCAATGTCCTCAATCTCAAATCCTGAGTGAAAATAAAACTTGAATCTCTTGGTTGCTAAAACTTCAAGGGAAAATCTGAAGGTCTTTGGGACTCACCAGGATTAAATGCTTTTCTTAACTCTATTCTTCCATCTACTCTTCTCTCAGCAAAGCCCGTCGCGAGCTGAACCACTCCAATATCAGTGTGTTATCAAAGCTACTTCTGCCTAATACCCATTATTGCAGTTTTTAAGGCAGTGGCTTTTGTGGTGCCTTCTTAAGTCCAAAGCAGCTGCTCAAAGGACCAAATCTTTAGGTTGAGAGAGAGAGAAAACCCCCTTGCCTGTGGGATTTCAGCCCCCCAGTAAATGGAGCAGAGCAGAGCTCTGACTTTCACACTTCTTTCTGCCTCCAAGCTTGTGGGTTCTGCTGTGAGCTGCAGCACTGAAAACCAACTGTGGTTTTTGTTTCTCTAACTTAATTAATAAAAACAATTCATCAGTAGCTGATGCCTTTCAGAGTGGTTTTTCCCTGAGTCAGCTTACTGGGGAAGAGGTTCATTATAAATTACAATTAGCAAAACAAAAAGAAATAGGCAGAATAAAGCTTCTGATGTGGGGGACTTCTCTCAGCGTCATTTGTTGGAGGAAACTTGTAGCCAAAGTGCTGTATCTCGTTTATATACATTGTTCAGTGTCCAAAATGAAAAAAAAAAATGTTAAAAGTGTTTTATGAGCAAGAGCAGAACTTGCTTGGGGATTATCTGTTTGAAATTCTGGAGGTTATTATCGAGCCAGAAGTTTGTAGGATGTACTAACCTCGTATTTGGAGTCACAGAATCTGGCAGTATTTGTTTGACAGCACTCTTTGAGTGGCAGAGCTTTATGCTCAGCTGTGTGTTCACATGAAGTATTTCAGACTGCAAACATGATTTATCTGTACATAACAACACCCCAGTGAGGTGCCTGTGGATCTGAGACGTGGAGGCTTTGGTGTACCTGGTGTGCCAGAGCCTCAGAGCCAGGAATGAGAGCTGGAAGCCCTTCTCCTTCCTTTTTCCTCCTTCTCCTCCCCTCATCCTGCAGCACCAAGTGCCACATCCCACAGTCAGAATGCACTTCAGAGTGATGGTGATCCATGTGCTGCTCCTTCCCGTTGGGTTGGATCCTGACTAAGGGAAGAAAAAGGAGCCAGTGCTGGTTGAAGTTTATTATTATTATGCAGATTGTTTGTCACCTGTGCTGGTTCAGTTGCTGCTTTGAAGTCAGTCTTGCATTAGTGTTGTGCCTTAGGCAAAGATTGTTTGCTGCTTCGTTGTCCGTGTTATTTCACTTGCTTTTATGTTCACTTCTATCTCATATTTTGCTCTGCCAATTTGGATATAATTGTATGAAACTTGGCTTTTGGTTCTACCCTGTGACTTCTTCTCACAGGAGCCATCCTTTAACCCTGCATAAAGACACTCAGTGAATAAAAGGCATTGGATTGGCCTTGCTATTCCTGAGTTTCCCATGAACAAAGATGTATTATCTTTAATCTTGTTTCTTAACACGTTGTAAACAGGATCTTGTAAACAAGATCCAAATCAATCAGAAATCACAGTCATGTTCATTCAGAAGGGTGTCCCATGGAGTTATGGATCTTCTGGTTGGACTCAGTGACCCTGGAGGTCTTTTCCAACCTGGATGATTCAGTGGTTCCTCTGGGTGCACAATGTGATTCCTGTAGGTGTGTGAGGATCCAGGCAGGTTTGGGCTGTGCAGGATGAATACAGAGAGATTTAAGGGGTGAATACGTCGACTGCAGCTTTTCTTTAACATCATCTGGAACAGAAACCAGTGTAGGATTGCACTGGTTATGTCACTACTTGAATTCTCTCTGTCTCCTTTCCTTTATTCCCAAATGGGCTTTTATCCCACATGCCTGGGGACAGGCAAGGTGCTGCACAGCCAAGGGGCAATTCCTTGCTTCAGGGTTTAAGAGTTTCCTTAAAAATAGACCCTGTGTGTAACTCTATAGGTAAATTCACCACAAATAATTGCTAAAATTTCCTTATGTAGCCTGTGCTTTTTCAGCACATGAAGCAAAAGTGAGCTGCAGGGGCTCAATTTAAAAAAAAAAAAAAAAAAAAAAACGAACAAGGAAAATAAAAAATAAAATATCCTTGTGCTTCCCTATGAAGGTTTGTGCTTTAGGAGTGAGATTCCCAGGCTGTCCTGGGCACACCACCCACCACAGGGTGCCCAGGCCAAGGCCACAGTGACAGGAGAAAGCTGAGCCTCTTCTTCATGCTTTGTAATATCCATTTGTATTTATGGCCTGATCCTGAAAGGTATCAAATGTATAAAATATGTATGTTTAAGTGATGTATTTGAATCTCTTAATGTGCTTTTAAGTGTTTTCCTGACAATGTGCTTAGGTAGGAACAAATTGGGCTTGTAGGGAAGGTGAAACTGGGGATGCCTTGAGCTTCTCCAGGTGGATTTTGAGGCAGGGCTGGAGCAGGGTTTGCTTACCAGGCTTTTTGCCTCCAACCTGGGCCAGCCAGGTACGGATCTGAGCTGTCAGTGAGCAGCTGCTCGGTGATGCTCCCGGTTTTGGCAGAGGCCTGAGCAGCTCGTGGGGAAGCCTCTGCCCTGGCCGTGTGTTCCTCAGCGAGCAGAGCTGAGGAGACTCGTCCTGCAGGGATTTCTAGTCACATGCTGCAGAGTGTTTTAGGCAAATTTTTTGTTGAAGCAGCTGTCGGGTGAAAACTATCAAAGCTCGGTTTTGTTCCTGCAGATCTCAGAACGTCCGTCATGGGTTCCCGGGGCCGAAAGCAAGTCATGTGTGGCAAAGCCACGCTGCCAGGCTCCTGTGCTCTGGACTTTAGAGGGAAATGAAGGATAGTCTCTCTCTCATTTACTTCCATGGCTGTGTCTTGCTTTATTTCAGCGCTCTGAGGTCTCGCAGCCTCGGAACTGGGCAGGTCATTTCTAAAATGCAATATTTACCCTCTGCCACTTATAGGCTGCGTCCTCAGTGACAGAATTGATTCAGTTGGTGCTGCTGCACTTTTAATGTTCCCTTTTATGTTCATGTTTGTTCCAACAGAGTGGCCACTAGCACAGACGACTTGAACTTGTATCACCCGCAAACTGACAACGCTGGAGCCACCAGTTTGTCATTATCCCTCCTAGTGTATCTGATTTAATTTTGCAACAGTGGATTAATTCTTAAAATTGCAGTGCTTTTTGCTCGTTAATGGTCAGTAAACGATTCGGGGGCGGGGGGGGTTGGTGGGGGAATGGAATTCATCAGGTTTGTAGCCGTTTTAATTCTTCTAGTTTTAAGTTGTTCTATAAATATGCCTTTATGGATGCAGTTTTACTAGCTTAAAAAACATCTAATTGAAAACAGTTGCTTAAATCTCTTTGGATCAAGGAGGCAGTAATAAGCAAAGAGAGTATCTTATCCCTGCAATCCAGAAACGCTTAGTGACTGGTATCCTCGGTGCATGTGTAATCAGCTTCTTGTTTCATCTAAAAACCTTAGCTCTTTTGGTGTGATTTAGTACCTCACCAGCAGCATGGTTTTCCTGGGCTGGGAGGTTATCAACCAGCGAAACAAAATATCAACCAAAAGTGGCATAACACCCAGAAACGTTTGTAACACTGACTCATTCATGCCATCCCACCCTGTGGATGGTGTGTTGTAGCATAGGAGAAAAAAAAAAAAAAAAAAAAAAAGGCCTGATTTGATGCCTGTAAATGAACGTTTTGCTGCACGTTATGTAATGTTATTCTTGTGACTTAACGTTTGCATCGGGCAGGGCTGAGCTCTGCTCTTCTGTGAGGCCCCCAGCAGATGAACCCGTAGCTCTTAGAGGAGATCAGCCCCTGCTTTTACCTATTGCTGCTGCTCCTGAGTCCAAAACCTATGAGCTCCAAGGGATACGAGCTGGGATATGGATACCTTTGCTTCCTGGAACAGCTGGATTCCGTGGGACGGGGTTTGGCGAGGGGCCTGTTGGGATTTGGGTTTGGTGCCTTGTCTACTGTTTGTTTAATGTCAGAAATGTAGGTCCTTTGTGGCTGATGGGATGCAATGACTGTAGATCCTGTGCATGATGGTGGGATACTTGGATTATTTTAAATTATGTTGCTAATATATTTAAACAAGAATTATTGATGACCACTCTGGCTGTCGGCCTGGTTTTTTAAAGGCTTGTACCCGCGTCCCTCTGGTTTGGAATGTGGTGCCATGGTGCAAAGTGATCCGCAGAAAGTGCTGCACCAAACCTCAGAAGTCTATAAATGATCCATGCCTCGTTTCCAAGCTGGGAACCAAGTTAAAAAAAAAAAAGCCAGTCTGTGCTGGTGGAGAGGGAATGCAAAACCACAAGTTTTCCTTCGTGCAAGTGGGAAGTAAAACAGGTTAAATTACCTGATCTTTAGTGAGCATTTTTTTCTGACATCTGTGTTCATTCATCTGGCTTGGACTGTCCACATGGGCACTTGTAACGTCTCATTAGGGGCCATAATTAATGGAGATGGTAATTCAATAAATTGCAAGCACACGTTTAATAAGATTTTCACGTATCTTATTCCTTATTGCTTAAACAGGCAAACTGTGACACGGATCTTCATGGGAAGAAAGTCAGAAAGCTTTGTCGTTTTTCTTTATGATTTATTTGCTTTTGAAATGTCAAATAATTTCATGCAGCTTCATCAATCTGAAGGATTAAAGAGCTGTGGTGGCATCGTGTCTCAGGGCACGGGCACCTGGGGCAGGCTGCCTACCCACAGCACCCAGGAGCACACACTGGTGCAGCATCTGACTCCTTGTCCAGGGTTAAAACTCAAGAGTTCAACCCCTGAAATTCTCTCCTTTTTTCTGAGTCTTTTTGATAAGCAAGTAGCACTTCACACAAGGCCATTGTTGGAAAGCCCTCGTTTGGGGGTTTAGGAAATGCGTAAGTGTGCTCTGCCCATCTAAAAGCCATCCATTACAAAAAATAATCAGACCTCCTTTTTTTTTTTTTTCTTGTACATTTGTGTCATTCTGCGAATCAGAAGCGTTTTTTTGGACTGAGGGCAATGTGCTTTGCTTTTGGAATTCCTGAGTTTCACTAAAACCCCGGGGCATGGTTTGTTCAGGAGACCTGAGGTGACCTGTAAATGGGAGCTGCTGTGTCCCTTTGCTGCTTAGCATGATCACTTTAAAGAGAAGTTGAAATACAGTGTCCAGATATAATATGATAACATTTTAATCCAGAGGGAAAAGCAGTATTTTTATATTAGTTGACCTCCTGAAAGCACATTCTCATAGCTCTCCTCTGAGATGGGCAGTTTCCTCATTTGTAAATGACAAATCTCAGATGGAAAAAAAAAAAATGAGGTGACTTTCCTGAACCCAAAGAAATCCCTTGTGCAATCAGGAGCTGAAGAGTTCCTGTGGAGGCTTTGGATTCTGTGTTCCTGCACACAGCTTTGGGTGCTGAGCTCTGGGCAGGCTGGGGAGGTGTAGGAAGGAGGAGTATCTGCTTCGTGGGTTGTTTTGGTTGTGATAATGCCCTGTCTCATTTGGGAACCGGCCTTTCCATTCTTCTGGACTTCAAATAAAGCCTTAGTTTTTCTCCTAAATCCCTGTGATTGACTGTCTGTAAACATGCTGGCAGCCTCAAAACTAACAAGGAGGAACCTGCTCACAGTCCCTGCAAAGCAGGAAACATCGTGTTTGAGCTGCTGAGCTGCCCTTGGGTTCCCTCCTTTGCTGGGATCTCTTTTTTTCAGTTTAAGGCACCTCAGAACTAATGAAGATCTTTATGGTCATTATCTTGAAGTTGGATTAATTTTTAAGCTGTTCCAGCTTCCCTCGGAGGGTGAATCTCCCTGTGGGTGATCCTCTCCCTGTGAGGACTCCCAGCATCACAAAGCCACGTCTGCCCAGAGCAGCACGGCCCTGTCTGAGGTGCAGCACGAAGTTCTTGCATCGGTTGGGAATTTTGTGGGATTTGCTTCCATTTGACAGTGTTTCCAGATGCAACTGTCTGTTCCTGTCCGGGGCCCTTTCCATCCCCTTCAGCTGGGTTTGGGTTTGGGGCTCTGCTGCTTTGTTCTCGCAGTGTGAGGACAGATGTTATTTCACTGCCCTGTCTGGAAGCTTTTTCTCATCCCCCGGTTCAGTTATAGGTGCTTGTCTTTTGAACCCAGGCAAATTCCACTGGAAGTGTTAGAAAGTGAGTTCCATTTCCAGTTGTTTCAGCGATTCCTCCTTTCTCCTGCGCGGTGGGTTCGGAACGTGTTAAAGCCGGTGGTAAAGTAATTTATGAAGGGCAGATGGAGTTCAAAAGGTTCAAATATACAAGTTCAGTTCCAGCCTCGTTTGGATCTTCACACCTCAGTGTCCCAACAGAGAAACTGGATACTGAGTTTTTACAGGTTTCACTGTAAAAACCGAGCCCTCCAGAACTTTCAGTAACTAATGGATTTTGCAGAAGTGATTTGACTACCCTGGATGTCCATTAGCTGGTTTGCTTTTATGTCTTTGCTGGAAACCTAAATGGCTTTTACTTGCACTTTTTTTTTTTTCTAGTTATATGTTTGCAGGAGATGTCTTTTGTGTTTCAGTAGCCAGTAGGAAACAAGTGATGTGCTCAAAAAATTGTGGGAGCGTTTAATCATGGTCTGGTCCTGACTAGAATTTAAACTGTGTGTTGTCAAGAAAGTTTCCATCTGGAGCTGACCAATCCCACGCTGACTACATGCAGTTTTAATCTTCTGATTCTTGAATTCATTCTTTTTTGTGTGGCTTTGGTGGTGTTCAGATTTAATCCCCAGCAGCTACATTGTGTTTGAGTCTATATTTCCCTCCTTTCCTTGCTTGTCCTACTTTATTACTGTCAATGGATTTTGAAATATCCTGAAAAATCTGTGTTTTCTAGTATGGGGATGATTGACAAAATACCTTTCTACCACGGGGGTGGTTTAAGAAAGTTTCCTCTTGTATTTGTTGAGCTGCCAGATACTTGGCAAAATTAATTCCATGTAATATACTGTTGCTAATACTGTCCTTATTAGAGATGCACACCTTTGATGGGCAACTCTTAAAAATACCTTACTGATTTAAAAGAGTTTTTCACTATGTTCATCATCTATCACTCATAGTGAGTTTACCTACATTACATCACCAAGGAGAATTAAAGTTTTACATTAATATGAAGAGCAAACTGTTAATTCTGTGTCACAAAAGGATACAGAATTAAAAAAAAAAAAAAACAAACAAAAAAAACCCCAACCAACCAAACAAAAAAAACCAAACCAAAAAACTCCCAGAAAAATCAATAGA
>NW_016690271.1:1887448-1954810 GCF_001604755.1 Lepidothrix coronata | reverse complement strand
GCACCCTGGGATAGTGGAAGGTGTCCCTGCCCATGGCAGGGGATGGAACTGGATGAGCTTTAAGGTCTCTTCCCACCCAAACCATTCTGAGATCCTGTCTATCTTTCCAAACTGCCCAGCACAGGAAGGCTCTTGCCTTTCCAACAACCACAGCCTGTGACATTTTAAAAGTGAATTTTACTCCTCAAAAACCCTCACACCTCAAGTATTTCTCCTGTTTGCTTTAAGCTCTGGGGAAGGCAGCACCCTCTGCTCCTCCAGGCAGCTTTGTGCCTGGCCCCTGTGCTTTGTGGGGCTCAGGTCCCTCACCAGCAGATATAAAATATAAAAATTTTCTCTTTCTCAAGTGCCTCATTTTGACAGTAGGTTTGTTGGCCAAACACTGATTCACCTCCACTGAGATGTAGGATTTAGAGCGAGCCATGTGCACCACGTTGCTGTGGGGATGCATTTTTGGTCTGTGAGCAGCAAAGGTCCTTGGCCATCCCTCCTCCAGCGCTTTCAAGGCACCTCCTGAAGTGCTTTTAAACTGAGCCAGCATCACTTGGATGTGGGTGAGGTGCAGCAATTTGGGAATTGCTCCCAGCTGGTGGAGAAATGGTTTCCAAGCAAGCTGGGTGGCTCTTTAACCGCTGTTCCCAGTAGAAATAAGCTAAAATATATAGAAATTGTTGCTGTGACAAATAATCTAACGAGCCACTCAAGTTGCTTTATGTGTTGAATGTAGTCGCTTGACAGTTATTATTATTTTCTAATGATATTAAGTTATAAATTATTAACAAGTGTTTAATTTCAGTCCAAACAGACCCAACAAAGGGGATTTGTACGGTTATGAATTGCAGCAAAATGCAAAATTGTTGAGCTTTTAGTGTATGCAAACTTGGAGACCCTGGTTATTTCTCCCTCTTTCAACAGCCAGTCATGAAACTTTCTTGCCCTTTTCACCTTTAAACTTCATTTGAACTTGGAAAGAAGACTTGTGAATTGTGGAGGGGGGGGGAAGAAAAGGGAAGAAAAGAAAAAGGGTGGGGGCTGGGGGGAGAAGCTCTGATTCTGTGTTACCCTAACAGCAATACTGGCAAAATAATCCTGCTCTTGTGCACCAGTGTCTGCTACTGCTGCGGGTAATCAGCTCACATGACGTGCCTGGAGGCTAAGGCTGGCCTGGGCTTTCTTTCTTCCCTTTCTCTCTCTTTTTTTTTTTTTTTTTTCCCCTTCAGTCCATATTTAAACAAAGGCTGATTATCCAAACAAGAATTTGGAGACTGCGTCAGCTGGGCCGGTTAAATTATAGTTAGTAAAACTTGGCACCTTCGGAGCTTGGAATGTTACAGTTGCAGCTGGGTCCTCCTCGGGTAGGAGCCGTACAAAGTCGTAAAAATGGAGATTTTTATCTTCTCAGGACGGAGCTTAACTCTTTGAACGTGGAGAACTGAGTGCCAAATATTGCAGTCAGTGCTCGGGCAAACTCTTGCAGGCCAATAAATGGGATAAACAGTTGTGTCCGTGCCCGTGTGTCCGTGCTGCTGTGCCAGCACTGGGCTGGATGCTGTGGCACTTGGAGTGGATGTTCAGGACCCTCCAGGATTTCTCTGAGATAAGGAATGAGAATACAACAGGCAGCCTGTTGTTTATCTCCCTGTTGCCCTTCTGATGGCGTTGCTGTGGTTTTATTTGACTTTCTCTTCTTTTTGTTATTTCCTCTTGCTGTGAAAAAAAGTTGGCGTCTGCGTAGGATCTCGGATGGTCCTTGGAGTTGTGGTGATTTTCACCTCTCTGAAAAAATGTCTTCAAATACCGACTTCAGATCCTCGTGGAGCTGCTCCAGGGTGGGCAGGAGGGAGGGGATGTGAGGCAGAAGTTGGGTTTTATTTTAAGGAAGTGCTGTTGCCCATTTCAGACTTACCTTCCCTTCTCTCCTCCAGAGGGGGATTGGCTTTGATCAGTCCCTTGCAAAGCCAAACTTTGGCTTTCTGGTTGTGTCATAAATAGTTCTCACTGCCAATCAGAAAATGAAAGTTCTTCCCCTAAAATTAAACCACGAGACCTTATCATCAGCCTGGAACAAATCAATGCCTTTGCATTAATTCCCTTGGAGTGGGGCCGGTCCTTGATCCACCTGATGGGGGTTTTTTGTGCCCAGGTTTATCTCAGCTTCTTTTTTAAGAAAGTCTCTTATTGTCTGCGTTTTCCGAAAAACCTTACTGAGGGATAATGATAGAAATTCAAGCAGTCAAGACTATCCAGAGTGTCTGCAAGAAGTTATCTTTTGTCTTCTTTGCACAGAACAAAAGTTCACAATCATTAAGAGTTAATTTCCTTTATCATGGCAGTTTTGCCGTGTTTCAGGGTACTTTTGTCCCAGCAGTGACAAATAATTTGGATAATATGTGAGTGCCGCAGTCACGATCCCGTGGGAGTTCAGAGAGCACAGAGCAGGTCTTTTTGAATGGAAGGACATTTCGTTTTCTTCCATTGAAAACTTGAGAAGTTAAAGATTTTTCATCAAGATAAACCCGCAGATCCATAAGGTGCAGCCTGGTCTGGGAGGAATGATACCAACTGGAAGTAAGAAAGACCTAAGGAAAAATTGCGAGTTAATGTTTACTCTTTAATTACTATTTTAATCAAGTGACTTTACAACGTGACCTTTCAAGTGGTGGCTGTTCTAAAAAGGGGTATTTGTGGTGCAGGACCTGTTGGCTTTGCAGTCCAGCACTCAGCATTTTCCATGGTCATGGCTCAAAGGAGAACTACTCCCTCTGTAAACCAGGACTTTGGGCAACTTTGGGCCACTTCCCATAAAACTCCTGACTTTTTTTTGGAGACCGTTGAGCCTGGAGGGGGGGACAGTGCAGGAGGAGGAACCCAAACCTGCTTTCTGAGGGCAGATATTGGACTTTGTCTCCTTTGAGGTTGTCTGGCATGTGCCTGGAAGGCCATCAGAGGCTTTCTCCTCCCAGCTGTGGGGAGGAATCAGGTTCTTGCTCCGTGTTCCCCCAGTTCTCAGCAGCAGGGATGCCCCGATGAGGCTTTTCCATGACAATATTTAATTTCCAGCACCGGTATTTGGTTTCTGGCCAGAAGAAATCCTGTATTTATTACATCTGCTGTCCTTGCTTTTTGTCTGTACTCAAGTTGTGCCACAGTGTGATGACTGAAGTGGTGCTTTGCTGATTTAGGGGACCCAGGTTTACAACCTAGATCCAAGTATCCATAGAACCTGCAATATCCATCAGAAAACATCCTTGCTGTTCAAACAGAAGAGGATCCATGAGGCTTTGCAGATGGGATGGTCATGGAGCTGTTGACAGGGGGAATCTCAGATTTTAGAATCTCTCCTCAGACAGTCTGAATGTACTTTCAGCTGCCAAGGAGGAGTCAGCAGGAATGATCCATGGATAAATGTGAGCAACAGGCTCTGTCTGCAGGAGAGGTTCAGTCCAGCAGCTTTGCTTTTCAAGTATTTCCTGCATTGCTAATTAAGAAACAATCTTGGATCAGACTTTAGGTAGCCAGTATTGTATTCAGAAATTATTCCCAGTCTTAATTTTTCCCATCTGTGGCCTTATCTAGTTCATCTTCTCTTTCTCCCTTCTCCTCTGTTCAGTAGCTTTATTCCTGGATCATCCAGGGAGGGAAGGAGAAGGAAGCAGGGCACGAGTTGGGTACCATTGCACAGCTCTTTTGGAGTTACAGTTCCAACCTTTTTTGTTTCTTGCATCGTGGATTTATTGTGAATTAATATTCACTTTAAAACAGTTCAAATTAAATCACAGTCAAAGAAAAGAAAGTTCATGGTGGAGGAGGAGTGAAAGCCAGGAGGGGTCCTCAGTAAAGTTTCATCAGGCAGTGAGAGCTGTACTGGGGAAAGAAAAGTGTATTTCTCATAGAGCATGAACTGTATTCAAAAAATGCCCATTATTTAAGTAAGAAAAGACTTTGAACTATTTTGTCTCTGAGGCTGTTGCTGCAGGAGCCACTCTGGATGCTCCAGATGCATTATAATTTATTTAATTTTAATTAATATCATTTATTATAAAACACCTTCCTTGCCTGTACAAAAACCAGTTTAAAAGTCGCATTTTTATCTGTGTTTTGATTTCTTGGAACTGGTTGACGCACACACAGAAATAGCTGCAGCATCCTGAGGGGAACAGGGATGCAAATGGTTGGAGATTTGCTGAAATGGGTGAATGGAACAGCAGCCAAGACTGTTGGTTCTTGTAGGTTGATTGTTGTTTTAAGCTTAATTAAAGTAGCTTTTGCTTAAAAAGAAGGAGGAAAATTCCGTTTAAATGTAGATATCTGCAATAACTCTGTAATACAGCTTTTTCTCTCACACATTGTGTTGGGAAGGGAGGTTTACAGAGATGGCCAAAGCCGAAAATAATAATAAGGAAATTCTATTTATGCCACAAGTTAAGAATTCCCATCACTGGCAAATCCTAATTTACTACTTCATCTGATTTCTGATGGGAAAAATCTAATTGCTTTTGTACTGGAAATAAAGTTGATTGAACTCAAGAGTTTTTTCCAGTGGCTCAAAAGGTTATTTCCCAAGCAGTGCTCTTTTACAAACTGCAGTGGGGGTTCATTTATCTGCTTTTTTCAGCAGATGGACCTTCAGTGGTATTAAATGTAGGGGAAGGGAGACTCTTAATTCTGCTCTGGGTTGGATGTACTGGGAGGTGGGATGTTATTTAACTTCCAGAACTTCACATGAAATTTCATATTATGGCTGTGATGGCAGAAACTCCCTGGAGATGAAATTGTGTTGATCCAGAGATCAGCTAAATATAATTTTTGTGGGTTTCTTTGTTTCACAGCAAGCTCTGTGATTTCTTTCCAGAAGAAAACACTTGGGGACTCCTGCTGCCTATAGGAACTGTTCAATCAGTGTTAACATGCAACTTGTCAGGAGCACAGTCCTTAAAAATACTTACTCTGAAGGTCCCTGAGCTTTGAATAGAAAATGTCATGAAAAACAGTGATTTATTCTCTTTTTTTCTTTTTTTTTTAACTTTCTAAAAAATGATAGAATTTCTGTTTGGTTTCAGGAAGCTAAAAATAGAAGATAAAATTGGTTTTGCCTTTTGATTTCACAGAATCAGACTATTTACTCACATTTATTCCTCGTAGTGGTTTCAGTTGATTTAGTAATTTCAGTTTGACTCGAGTGGGGACCTGTTGGTGAGGGGAGAGAACTGGTCACGGGCCAGCAGCTTTCTCCTTCACCACAGCCTGCCTTGACAAACTATTTAACGTGATCAGTGAAAAGATTTTCTTGTGTGATGTCCAATTCCTTCTGGTTTGGGCAAATTCCACACGAGTTTTGGAGCCTTGTGCTGCCGCAGGAAAGCTTTGCTTTGTAGCAGTTCCCAAGCTCCAAGCACGGGTGGTGGTTGTCCTTCAGGCTGTGATCAACCTTTCCAAACCTCAAAGGTTTATATATCAAAAGCAGCATTTAAAGCTTAGGTGGGTTTTCCTTTCCACCAGGACCTTTTGCCAGCGCTCTGGCAGATCCTCTTCAATTATTTCAACCGACGTTAACCCAACTGGCACAAGTGATGGGGCAGGATTTTGTGGACATCAGCACTGAGAAGGAGCACGGTGCTGAAAATGAGTCAAAACTGCCCAAAAACGGCCCTGGTTGGGTTTGTTTTACAAGTGGAGGAATTGCTTAATTGGGGGAATTACATAACTCGAGAAACCAGTTGTTTTTGTAATTATGGTAAGGTTTTTGTCTGCCAGGACACTTCCCATGCAGCAGGTTTGAGCTGATCCAATTAGTAACGAAATTGGTGTAATTAACCTATCCATTAATGAAATGTGGGCGCATGCTCCACTCTCAGTTGCTGGTTTGGGATTGGGTTTCCTTCATTATCCTGTTGCAGAAAGCAGATTTCTCTCCATATCACCTATAATGAAAGCATTTAGAATCATAGAATAATTTAAGTTGGAATATAGCTCTAAAATCATGGAGTCCAACAGTTCCCCAGCACTGCCAAGGCCACCACCAAACCGTGTCCCCAAAGTGCCACATCTTTTAAATTCCTCCTGGGACTGTGACTCCACCTCTGCCCTGGGCAGCTGTGCTGGGCCTTGATGACCCTCATGGTGAAGGAATTTTGCTTCTCCTGGCTCTTCACTCCTTGGCCCGAGGTCCTGATGGGAAAGTTGCTCTCTGGAGGGACGAGCCTCCAAGGAGGGGTGGCTGCTGCCGAGATTAATTGGCATGTGGAGCAAATCACCTTTTTTTGATGAGGGGAACCATGATAAACCCTTGACAGGTTCCCTGTGGTGTGGCTTGTTCAGTGTTCAGGGAACAGTTGAGCAGGGAAGAGTCACCCATGACTGGTGCCACTGCAGAATTCCAAACTGCCTCGGAGAAGGCCCAGGAGAAAAATCCTCCAAGACAAGGAGCTCTCTGGATAAACTCCTGTGTGCAGCGCTGTGGAAAATTTTACTCAGCAGTTGCCTTCCCTTGTAGTTGATTAATACAAGATTTCAGTGTTCCCAGTCCATTAATCTTCACAAGCACATCTGCATACTGAAAAAAAAAAAAGTTTTTAAAAACAACATTAAAAAAAAAAAATTAACAGGCGCTGATGATTTTGAAGATAAAAAGAACCAAAAAAGCAACGATGAACTGCAGTTCACTTGCAGTTATTTTGTGAATCCCAGTCCCACGTGAGAGGGGGGCTCTGCCACTTCAAATATTTTAAAAGAGTAAAATGTTGCAAAGTGGTTGTTCTCCAGGCCCTGAGGAATATCCTGGCCTGCATTGTATCAAGTAATAGTATCTTGCAAGTCAAGAAAGTATTAGGGAGGTGTTAGAGACATCACAGGAGGAGCTGGAGGTAATGTTGGGGGGTTGAGAAGTTAATTACCTTCAAAAGAAACAAAGAGTGAAGGTGTTTAAGAACCAAATTCTAGGAGAGCAGGCTTTGAGGTTTAAGGAGTGCACAGCTAAATTTGGATAGCTAAGTCCATTCTTTTCTAGCATGTTTGCTAATACAAACAGGATAAGAGTGATGTCAAAAATCCTGATATTTCCTGAAGTGGAGTATTTTAAGGGTTCCCTTCGCCTTTTGAAACTGCAGCTTCATGAATGACAAAGCCCATGGTTAGTTTTATGACCCTGGATTTCTATTTGTTTTATCAAGTACTTTTTTAGTAAGGAGATACCCCGAAAGCCTTCCAGGTAACTTTGTGATCCCCTTCCCATTTATCCCAGGAGGACCGAAAGGCCTCGTTGTCCAGGGCAGCGTTTGCTTTGAGGGAAGACGACCGAGCACAATAAACCCTCCCAGGCTCTGCTCCCCAATTCCAGGGGGGGAATTGCATCGTGAGGAATTTGGGACTTACAGCTCAGGCAGGATCTTACCACAAACCCACCTTCTCTCAGTGGCTCGGGCTGGGACAGTGCCACGTGCCCTCTGCCAGCTCTGGCAGCCACAGTGGGCGGGGGTGGCCGTGACATCTCCATTGCCAAGTTCCTGCATCCCTTCCCAAGCACTTCCAGCCTTGACAGGAACAAGGCACTGAGAGCAAACCGAGCAGGGAATGTCTGAAAATCTGGGAAATTCAATGTAGCCCTTATTTAGATCAGATTTTTACCGAGAGTAACTGGATTCTAAGTTCATTTAAAGAACTAATTTTCTAGATCCGGGTGTTTTTATAGTGAGGGGATGTTGTAAAGGAGTTGTTTATAATGGAGTTTATCTTAGACGTGGAACTTTTTGCCAGCCTAGTATCAGGAACGGTCTGGAAAAGCCTTGCAGTGGTGGTAGCTTAAGGAAGGGGGACCAGGGTGGGGGAGAAAACCTAATAAAAATAGCTGAGATCATTCAACAGTTATCAAGAAACAGATACTGCAGTTTTATAACAGAGAGCACTAAAAGTATATGCACTCTTAAAAGGCAATTAAAATGTATACTCCAAAACTATAAAACATTTTCTTTTCATCTGGAACATTGAGGGCAGATTACAACACATTAATAACGTTTTGTTTACAGTTCAGTTTCTGATGGCTTCCAAATGCAGTCTGTGTAGATTAACCAGAAGGAGTCCAGTTCTCTTTTAAGAGAGCTTGTAAAGGAAAGCAATGTGGTAAGATTGTTATGAAAAGCTGGTGTATTTAGGAAATAGCACTTAGCAGGGTCTCTCTGAATGGCTGCCAGGTCAGGAAGCTGAAGTGCAAGGCTTGGCCCTCGTTCAGGCCCCCCAGTCCCGGCTCCTTGACCACACAGTACGTCAGGAGCATGTCCCGGCGAGCCAGGAGCCCTCACCACGCCCCCGCCGCTTGGCACACGCATTTTCACATAACCCAGGGCTCCGAGGGGAGGGAGGCACGGCGGGGCCGAGGGAACAGGCTGCTTATTAAAATAGAAATGGATAAATAAAAGAAGCCTGGGAATGGAGCGCCGGCCCGGTCCCGCTGCCGCGGTTCGCGGCCGGTCCGCCAGGATCCGCTCGGTGCCGGCGCGGGAGGGAACGTGGCACCCGCTCCCAGAGCTCGTCCTCTGCTCCCCGGGGCCTGTGCCAGCTGTGCCTCTTGGTGAAGGAGCTGAGGAGCACGAGGGTGTTGTCCCAACAAGATCCGTAATAAATTGGGTGTGCGTGACAGGACAAAGGGGAATGGCCTTAAAGCTGGAAGAGCATGGGTTTAGGTTGGATATTGGGAAGAAATTCCTCCCTGTGAGGGTGGGGAGGCCCTGGCACAGGTTGCCCAGAGAAATTGTGGCTGCCCCATCCCTGGGAGTGTCCAAGGCCAGGTTGGACGGGGCTTGGAGCAACCTGGGCTAGTGGAAGGTGTCTCTGCCCATGGCAGGGGGTTGGAACGAGATGATCTTTAAGATCCAACCCAACACACCCTGGGATTCTGTGAAATATGCGCAGAACTGTTGTGTGAGGGAAGAGGGGGCAGCTTGGTGGCATGGCCAGGCTGGGAGCCCTGTGAATGTTGGTCAGATGAGGTGATGTCTCCTCCAGGTCCACGGCTGGTGTCACTCAGCTCGTTTCTCCAGGATTCCTTGTCTCCATCGGGCATTTGGGTGGCAGAAGGTGGGGGTGGACCACTGGCCCACCAGGTTTGGTGCTTGTACAGGGCAAGGGGTTCCGTGGGGATGGATTATTTCCTCCACATGGTAACTTTCCTGCTTTTTGTGATCACAGTGGTGAGGGAAAACAGCATTGGCAAGGAGTTAGTTTAGTTGATAATATCGTGGCTGCTGGGACTCGTGGTGACTTTTTTATTGCTGTTTTCTGTTAGGAAAAGGTCAAAATGGGACTCGCTGGTGACCCAGTACACCCAGTCCTTCTTCAGTATCTCTGTTACCCACATTTCACCCTTTCTCCCTCTCAGCCAGCTCTGTGGAAACCCCCAGGTATTGAGAATAATATAAAAATTTATTTTTCTGAAGTGCTGCAGTGGTATATTTTATATTAAATACAAGGGGAACACAATTGCTCTCCAATCACTCCTTTGTGAGAGTTATCCTTTGGCCATGCTTTATTTCACCATGTAAGTCAGTGCTGGTCATTTGTACAGGCTCTTTTCAGGGCTCTCAAACTGCTCTTTTGCCCTTAGAAATGGATCCCCTGGTTAGAAAAATCTGCTTTTCGCAGCCACTGAGTTCACTTCAAAACCCTTTTTACAGAGAAATGGGGGGGGATGAAGTGCGTGGTTCCATCTAACACTTGGGTCACTAATAATTCCTGGCTTTTCTTGGAAAGAGCCCTGGGTATTAGCAACATGTTGTACATTAACAACTCCTGCGCTTGATGGGAAAATCTAATAAATTGTCATTACTCAGAACTGAGTAATTATACACAAAATTCAGTGTGTGCATGTGTGTGTGTGAGGGAGGAACTTCAGCTTGTTCTTGGTTTCAGACAGTGACTCATTAAGCCACCCTAAAGCCTCGGATCTGCAGCAGAAGACTCTGAACGTTAACACTTCCATTCTCATCTCCATAAATGAGGATTTGAACACATAATTCCCTGAGATGAGTCTATACCTCTTGATTTTTTATTTCTAAATCTATGCTCAACTGGCAGATGTTAGGGAATAGCTTTTAGCATTTTTTCATTTAGATTCTGATTAAAAGATACGGGTTTTGTTTGTTTTTTTTTTTCCTTAAAACCAGCAAAACTAATTATTCATGAGCGCAAAAATCATCATCCCTGACTAAGAGACGTCTCAATCGAGGGTCAGCAGCAGATAATGTGAGGTCTGTAACAACTGTGTCCCAGAATAGTGTTTCTGGATTTCATTATCTGCAGGAATAGAGGAGAGGAGAAAGTTCAGGAGCTGTTCCTGCCTCTGCTCCCTCCCGGCCGTGCTCAGATCCCGAGGTCTGCGTCGGGGACGGGGTGATGTGGGTTTGCTCAGAGCTCTGGGGTTCCTCTGCTTCCCTCTAGTTGGGCTTCAGGTATCAGGGCATCATTCCCAGGGACTGAAAAGCTGAGGAGTGAGAAGGAACAGGGGAAAAAATGTTATTTAAGCTGATCCAGGGTGACTGAATTCCTTCAGCTGCCCGTGAACTCAAAGACCTACTACTGGAATAACAGTTTTCCCATATTTATTATTCATATCCTGCCCAGTTGCTGGTTATTTGTCACCACACCTTCATCACTGTCAGGATGAAAACGGATTCAGTTTCTCTGCTGTATTCCTGGTTTGCTTCCTGATGTTGTGCAACACCTGAAATCCTGATCCCGTGGGCAGTTAGAGCAGCAGAGGAAGGATCCAGGCTTGCACCACTGTGCATTGTCTAAAATCCATGACTCGGGGAAAAACAGTGTATCTGATTTCATTAGCTGGGAGATCATAATCCAATTATTTTATTTTTAATTTCTCTTTCCTGAGCTGTTTTGCAGATGCTGCTTTTTGGCCCTTTGACAGAAGCCTTTCAGCCTTCCTTATGAAAATCCCAGATTGCAGCCTTCCGTGGGGGCATTTCTTGAGTTATAGAGTTAACCTGAGAAGGCAGAAAAAAGGCCTTATTACATTGCTACAAGCTGCCAGCTCCTAGCTAATATTTTAAAGGTGTGGGTGCATGTGTTGCTCTTGTGTAGTATCAGTTCTCTGTGATTTTGTAAACAGAGCCCTGTGAACCCTGAGTACCCGAGCTGCGGTGTAAAGACAAAACTAAAATTACTCATTTTAAGGTCATCTGTTTTTACTGACACACCAAAGGTCCAGGAGAGAAGGAGTGAGCAAGCATCATATTTCTCAAATACAAAATTTTACAGTGGGAACGTGTTATAAAACATTCTGCCAGTGTTGTTTCCCTTGGGATTTAGAGTGAGAGACATGAAGGCTGACAACTCTCTTCCTGTTGTAGGTCAGAGCTTCAAGGAACTCTGTAATCTTCCCACCAGCTTTACTCTCTCCTGGAACTCACGGTTAAAATTAGATGCTGGCTGAACTTTAGCAGTTCAATTTGAAAGCTTTTCGGAGGCAGAAGTAAAACAACTGCAGAGGGGACTTTTCTCACAGTGCCATTTTGAGAACAGCTTTGTACGAACGTCCTCCGCAAACCGACGGGTGCCTTGCAGAGATGTTGTCATAAATCATGGTTAACAGGAGAGGCATCATGGAAATAACCTCTGGGTGCACTCTGTCTTGCACTGAGGTATCTTTCTTTAGGGTATTATGTTATCTCATGATTTGGTTTGGGTTTTTCTGTTTCCCCTGCTGCCCCACGCTTTGTCCGGGACGGCGCACGGGCACTTTCTGCCCCGGCAGAATGTCAAAGATCAAACAAACAGGGGGAAAAGAGAGGGTGACAAGGCCTTACAGTACGTGCTGTGAGTTATGAACTGCCAAAGCAGGAATTAGGAGCTCCAGCAGCTCGGGAAAGCCTCTGCATACAGTGCAGGAGGGTGAGGTGTTCTGCTTAGTCTCTGCTGCAGGATGCTGTGCCCGTCCCACTCATAACCCAGCCTGCCTTGATTACCCCTTTTATTCGGGCCTCAAAACAGCTTGTAAATTTTTTTATCATTCCTCCCCAGATTGTGTGGAGTGTATTGTAGCCTTCACTTGCCTTTTCCCACATCTGTTTTCCAAACTCATTACTTTCATGTTATTAGGTTCATTTAAAAGCGCTGTGTTTATTTCCATCCCGAGAGTTTATTTTTTTAATCTTTGGAATTAATGCAACAACTCCATCAAACGATGATTTATTTTGGAAAAATCGCCATCTATCAATTTTTCCTGCATATTAATTGTTGCTAGCACTGCCTTTGTCAGCAGATTGATACCACCAGCAGCACCAAGGAGCTGCTGTTCTGTGTTCAGAGATGCTGTGCTGGGAATACTATTTGTAATTTCATTTACTTGTAATAATAATACAGTATACTCAGTGTACTTTAGGAGGACACTCTCCTGAGGAGAGCTTTCGTACCCTACTTGCTTGCACAGTACCTCACACAACATTTGTCTGATCTCAATTGAACCCAAGGGCTTTTCCTTAATACAGATATTAACCCGAGCCCGTGGCCAGTCCAACAACTGCCTGAGGACACTGAAATATCTGTGATCATCACTTCCCAGGCTAATCATCATGCCTGTCTCACTCTTATCTTGCTTTTGGCAGCTATTTTTGCCACCTGTAGTTTCTCTTCCCAGTCTCGTAGCAGAATTTTTGGGGTCTGGCAGCTTCTTGGCCTGTATTAATAAAATGTGTAAAACATTTCCTAGGGCTGGGACCATCAGGTGCCTGTGGCGTGGGAACAGTAAAGAGTGATCACAAGTCCCACACAGTGACATGAGGTGGGGTTAGCAGAGCTCTCCTGTCTTTAATTCACGTTGGAATTTAAGATAAGGAATGCACAAACACACCATACTCTGTTTGTCATTCATTTCCCCGTTTTCTCATTGCAACTGTAGTCACTTCTTAGAGAAAAATTACACTTCTGTGAGAAAATTATGGATATGTGGTTAATCACCCTTAAAAATGCAAATTGTATGTGCTGCAAAGTGTATGGAAGAGGTTTTATTCCTGGACTAAACCGGGGAGGGAACGTGCTCTCACCTGGCACAGCGGCCGTGCCGTCAGCCTTGGGCTTCAGGAGAACCAACCAGGCCTCTGTGGGCTGAATTCCTTTGGAGTTTGGGAATAGTTCATTACCCCAAAGGTGATTTGGGGTTCTGTGGATCAGTGCTTAAATCACTGGAGATTTTATAGCTCTTTGTGCATAAAATGTCCATCCCAAAGGCCTCCTGGAGGGATTCACAGTAAACTTCTGACTGTTCTCCCTCATCACTCCCTACAGAGATTAATGAAAAGCGGTATAAAATTGTATTTTACCAAGTTTTCTCCTCGTTGGCCTCAGGTGTGTTATTTTTTTTAATTCAAGATGAAGGCACTACACATTTTGGCTTAGAAACATTTCCTATCCATTAATATCCAGTAACTTAGATTTGAAGTGCAGGAGAAGCCTTTGGCAACTGTAAGCACTTGGTGGTTATTAATGCCAAAGCTGTGAAAATGAAATGGGAAGTCACTGCATAGGCTCTGAGTGTTAGTGTTGTTTACATTCCTCATTTGATTCACATATTAACCACAATTAACGTGCTTGCTGGATTTCAAGCATGTGTTTCTTCTATCACAGAACATTGGGGGGGCTTTTTTCTCACGTGCTTTTTACTCCAGGTCGTTCCTCGTTAGGAAAGCTTTTAACAGATTCAGACAGTGGGAAAGAATTGTGATTTGCATTATCTCAGGGAATGTGTTTGTTGGGATGGGCTGGGGATGCTCTGCTGTGCAGTGACCCTGCTGGGTGCTGCTGTGTTAGTGCTTCGTGGGGTTCTATAAATGTCCAGCTCTGGTTGGGGGGGATTTTTTTTTTTTTTTTGAAATTTGCCTTTTTTCTCTCTCAGGCACTCCCAGATGGGGATGGTGTTCTTGATTACAACTGGAATAATAATAATAATAATAGTTCTCTATGAATAGTTCCCTGAAGTCACATCCACTTCTTCAATCCTGGTCCTTCCCTCTTCCTGATGATCCCTCCTTTCTCACCCACCCCCCTGGTCTGAACTCCCTCATCCCCCCATTTTCTTTTGTAGCCCTGTGGGCTAGGGAGGGATTAATTGTACCAATAAACACAACTTTATTTTATAGTTTTATAGCATGATTAGCTATCAAATACTCTGTGCTAAAATAACATTTGCTAGGCTGTTTCAAGACAAAGTTTTGTTAGGCACAGTGGGCCTTTAATCCCCGGAGGAGTTCAGCTGACTAAATATAATATTAGTTAACATACTTTACTGATGTTAAGAAAATACTTCTGTGCTACTAAGAGATCCTTAGTCATGGTATTCCATTTGCAGTAATGGCTCTTTTCCTTTGCATGGAGTTTGTAAACTTGTAGAACAATTTGGTTGATTAATTCTGTCCCTTTTTTTAAATGGTGATAGTTATCTTTTATTGGAAATTCCCCTTAGTGTTACGGACAGGGCTTGATTCTGTCATTGTGTTCTTAATTAAGATATTATAGGAAATTGTTGTTTACATAGGCTTTTGAGAGCTCACATTAGGAACATCACTTCATCCCTCTTGTGCCATTTTTCCACTGATCTAATTCCCCTTGGCGGGGCAGGGGATACAATTGCCTTCTCCATGACAGATCGCGGAATCCCGGAATGGTTTGGGTTGGAAGGGAACTGGATCATCCAGTGCCACCCCCTGCCATGAGCAGGGACACCTCCCACTATCCCAGGTTCCTCCATCCCCATCCAACCTGGCCTTGGACACTTGCGGGGATGGGGCAGCCACAGCTTCTCTGGGCAGCCTGTGCCAGGACCTCCCCACCCTCACAGGGAAGGAATTTCTTCCCAATATCCCATCTAAGTACTGTTAACACAATTCAGCCATCAGAATTGTTTATCCAGTATCCAGAGTATATTTTCCCAAGAACATCAGAGTTAAACTACAGAATAACCTTCTGAGAGGTGACAACCTCACCATGCAGGACATGTGGGGTGAGACAGATGTCTCTGCAGAGAGCAGTGCTGGGCGTGTGGGAGGGACAGCTGAGATGGTCCAACAGGGCTTTGCAATTTCTGTGTCCAGACAGGTTTTGCATTTAAACCAAAACCCAAGTAAAGCAGCAAGAAATATTCCAATGGAATATCAGCTGGAACTCAGGGAGCTTGCTTTCCTCCTAGGAAGCATCTGTCAGGAGCAGGTGGGTGTTCCTGGGACGGGCTGTCTGTGATCTCGAGGGCTGGTCACCGCCGAGTGTGGCTCTAAGATTCTCGCATGCCAAGGACTCTGAGAGTAAAACTATCCAAAATCTCTCAAGTGACCAGATTGTTATAAACCCCATGACTCAGTGGCGCCTTCCCTCCTGTCCTCATGGCGTTGACCGCCCTTTGTGCTGTGTTAGAAACTCGTATGTTTTGATCTGCTGTAATCCAAACGTATTTAGTCTGGGTTTTATTCCACTTTGTAAACACGTTTTTTCCGTAGCTGCAAACGTCTCCACAATTATTTGTTTCAATCTGTAAATTGAACAAAAGGCTTTAATAAACAATGTCCCCGGGCAGCCTCTCCTCTCCTCCTCGTGAAGAGACAGGGTTTCTAAACCCAGCCGCCTGTAAACTCGTTAGAAAATCAAAGGAGGAAACCTCCACCATTTTGTCCAGCTTGGCCATTTAGGAGTTCGAAATACTTCTTGCCATGTAGCTGAATTTGTAAACAAAGTTTGGAATTACAAGTTGGTGTTTCAGAGCCTGCTGCTGGTGGCATTGGGTCTCACCCGAAACGTGGCACCGCGTGTGACAAGTAGGAACTCGCTGGAGGAGACTTTATGGCTTGATTCAGTCTGTAGCTGACCAAAATGCTTGATTTTATACTTGGGATCTCTGCTTATAATTGCTAAGCTGTAATTAGACAAGTATAAGCTCCATCAAGCGGCTCCTGGCTATGGATACTGTAAACACAGGAGCTTGGACGTCACGGTGGGGTGGGATGGCCGGGAGACGTCCGGCTGCAAACTCTGCTGGGAATTCAAACTTCTCGTAGGATCCTGAGCCCACAGCTGTTCTGCTGCATTTTAGCGGTGTCTGAGACAGTCTTTAGCTTCCCTGCATCCTAAGGAATTTGAGCTGAGGAATTCCTGATTCATGTTGTTTGAATCACTTGTATAAAAGTGTACGATGTCCTCGCTCGTGTGTGTTGATAACACACACACGCCCATTCACAGACAGGAATTAAATCCACCAAACATTGGAGTGGTTGCAAAAGAAAGTAAATCTGCTGCTGGTTCAGCTCATCTCAGGAGGATGAAGGACGTTGTGAGGTTTTGCAGGGAGAAAATTAGAACGGCCAAAGCCCGACTGGAACTTAAACCTGCCTAAAAAAGACACCAAAAATGTTTCCACGAATACATCATCAACAAAAGGAGGGTGAGGAGAATCTCCATCCTTTATTGGGTGCAGGGGAAACATAGTGACTAAAAGGCTGAGGTGCTCAATGCCTTGTTTGCCTCAGTCTGTAACAGTAAACTCAGTTGTCCTCAGGGTACTCAGCCCCCGGAGCTGGAAGAGAGGGATGGGGAGCAGAATGAAGTCTCTCTAAAGTCTCTTTTCCTCTCTAAATGACAGCCACCCCAACAGACACCCTTTCCTCGTTCAGTGTTGAGGTTTTAATTTGTTTTCCAGCACTACAAGATATTTAACCACTGGATTTTGCCTGCAGAGCAGAACTGGAGGGAGGCAGGACAGGGTACAGGGGGTTTGTTTGAACCTTTCTCTCTCTTGATCCTTGTTGGCTGGAACAACTTCTCCTTTCAGCACATTTTTAGGTGTTTCCTGATTGGCACCACAATGTATTTATTGCCCCTGCTGTTGGGAAATCGGGGCTCAGGTGTAATGGGAAGGGTTCTCCACTGCTGATAAATTCTGGGTGTAAAACATCCCCCTGCTCGACAGCAGAGGTTTATTTGTGTCCTTTCCAAATCACTCCTCAAGATTTCAGAACTGCTGTTCAGTAGAAGGGTGCCGGGGTTTTGCTAGCAGGTCACCAGCTGGCTTTCCAACCCCTAACCCTTCACTGGAAAGAAGTTTTGGTACTCCCTGTTGCAGACACGCTGAGCTTCAGCCTATTCATCTGCCCATCTTATCCTTGCTTTTCTTGTGAACAGGAGGGGTGGGATTGTTTGTTCTCTTACACTGCTCTTTTTTTTAACTGTTTTTATCAGCCTTTGCTTGGGGAAGGAGCTGGTTATACAGAGGCTCCACGTCTGTGGTTCCCTGCTAGGTGACACTGTCTTTCTCACAAGTCTTCTGCTCATTTTGTGCAAAATATGGCGTGTGAGGTTTTTCTTGTTTTGGCTTTGGCCAGATTCTTCTGCCATTGACTTCATTGTTAGTGCTAATAAAACCATGGGAAGTGTTTTGATGGGTAGGAGATTGCAGGGACTTGAGGTTTGAGCTTTGATGGTGTATTGGCTGCTGCACATAATCTTTGGTAAACCAAAGATAAAAAAGCATAGCTTGTTTTAGAAAGCCATGGGCTTTTCAGAATGACGCTTGGCAAGTTTTGATCCTCACTTTGTCAAGTATTTTGTCCACATATCAGTTGTTTTGTGCCTGTGTTTACACTCATTTTTGCCTCCGGGCTTGTTTTACTGAGTCGGATAAAGTGTTTATTATGTGGGTTACAAAATATGTTCCTAATGGGATCCTAACCCGTGGTGCCACAGTGGCTGGGGGTTGTTGGGATCTCCTGTTGTGCAACAGGGAGTGGGGCAGGTAACCACAGCCCAGCGTGTTGGCTTCCCTTCGGGGAGCCTGGAGGGTTGTGGCAGGGCAGGACTTTGCTGGGCTCCCTCAGCATTAACTGTTTGCTTGGCTTGGCTGGTGGCTGCTGGCAGGGTCATCCCCCTGAGAGATCTTGAGTCTCTTCCATACCCAGAGCCTCCCCTCTTCAGAAATTAGGGCAAATTGCAGCAGCAGCTCCACAGGCTGGAATTTGGATCACGACGGTGTCAAGGTGGCTCGTTGTGCTCGTTCTTCTGGCAGGTTATTTGGGGGGAGCTGGTGGATGAAGGTCCTCAGCAAACCAGCAAAGTTCTCCTCGCCCTGTAACCAGCCTCCCACTGGCCTGAAGCTGCTCTGGTTTGTAGCCTGTTTATAGCACTTGTGTGCACACACTGAAATTTCAGCTGAATTAGGGATGTATTTTGGGATCTGTTTCCATCTCGTGGAAGATGTGGTGCTCCTGTGGTTTCAGGATATCTCCCACATGTCCTCTCTCAGATTGCTCTGGGTGTTCAGGAACTTTTTCACTTGGAGAGAGCTCTAACTAAAGCTCATTTAGCAACTCTGACCTAATGAAGGCTAAAGAATTTATTCTAAAATACAAATTAGGCCACGATCCTTCCAGAGCCAGAGTGCCTCCTGGAGATTCTCTTAGAAATAAATAACACTGGGAAAGTTTGCTTTCCTTAATGCAATAACGTGTAGGAAGGTAGGTCTTGTATTAAATTACTTTATATGTGATAAGATGTGATTATAATAAAGAAGGAGATTTATGATTACTATAAAAAGAAATGTGATTGTATTATAGTTTAAATAAGTTATTTGCATTTCAGATTTATTTTGGAGTAGTGTCTTTAGGCACCAGCTGTACACTGGGTTCACATGTGCCAGGAACTGTACAAAGAAAACAAGATTATTGCTGCTTTAGGAGCCTTGAGGGAAGTTGTGGCTTCCCAGGTTGTCTCACTTCACTCTGCAGAATAAATGTAGAACCTCATCCTTTCACTACTAGCAAGTAAAAATTACTTTGAGAACGGAGTTAGAAGCTGTGTCATCATAACCTGGTGGGCTGTTCAGTGGGACCCCCTAAGAGGCATCTTAGGAAATTCTTTTTCCCCCTCTACTTTTGATTATTTTTTTTTTTACTTTTTGCAGTTGTATTAAGCACAGACATTCATCCCACAGCAGGTTCAGCCAGATCCAGGGCTGTGTAAATAATGTAGATGGAGCTGACTTGGATGAGGTGCAAATTGGGATCACACGTCTGCCGGGCTGGAGTGATTTACGTTCTCTGGTTACAGCAGTTAATTGTGGGTGCCCTGATAAGCCCTGTTTACTGCCAGAGCAGCTTGTCACAGGCCTGCTGAGCATCAGCACTGGGCCATTTAAGGCTCCATTACCTGCTCTGGTTACTATTGCACGGGAAGGATCTAATGCAGGAGAAAATCCAAATGCCATCTCCTGTCTGATGCAGGATTGGAGACCTGAAATTCCCATTTCAGTTCCTTCACCCTCAGGGAGCAGAAGTGTTAAAGGATTAAGTTGTCTAAAAACTCGTGTTTGGAAAAGGAATTTTTAACTGTTGACACCTTTCTTGAGCCTGGGGCAGGGCCGAGTGTGGCAGGGGCTGTTCGTGTGGTGACCCTGCCCATCCCAGGAGATCTGGATCCCTTAGGGAAGTGGCTGTGACCCTGCTCACCCTGCCCATCCCAGAAGATCTGGATCCCTTAGGGAAGTGGCTGTGACCCTGCTCAGTCCTTCATCGAGCTGGGAAACAGGAGCTCCCTAAAGCCGGGCTCTAGAGACTGCCCAGAGCACAGGGCCCAGCCCTGGGAAGGAGCCATTCCCGCCTGCCCAGCTGTCAGGGATGGTGCTGGGAGGCTCCATGGAAAAGCCAGCACGTTCCCCAGCTTCTGTTACCTTTTTGGTGTGATTCCCACGGAGCGGGACGGGAGCAGTTGGTCTCCGCTCCCGACCCTTGACTGCGCTCGGAGCTCCAGCCTGCCAAGTTTCCACTCCTTTTGTAGGCACAGGGAGATGGGAGGGAAAGGGCAGGATCCACGGGCAGCTCCAGCACCCTTCCTTCCCTGGGAGCTTCACACCACTCACCCTTGAAGAGAAGAATGAGCCCCCCTGTACTGTTCAGTGCGTGTGAAGGTGGTGTGGGCACAACCTGCAAGTCCTTCCTGCTGCCCAGAGGGTTTTTCTATTCATAGTGTTTTTCCCCTTCCATCTTCCTCAGCTTGGGGCCGCCTCTATGCTGTCTGCAGGGTGACAATCAGCACCAAGAAAGCTGTACCTTAAATTCAGTTGTCATTAAACATCGTACAGAGGGTGGGGGATGCTCCTACCCCATTCCTTGTGTGAAAAATCCTAACCTAAACTTTTAAACCCCCTGAGAACAGTTGATTGTGCAGCGTGGCTGGTACCCAGCGGGCTCAGATTGCTGGGTTTTTTCCTAAATGGGAAGAAAAGCAGCAGCATGGCATGTGTTTTCCAGCATTCTGGGTGTTCATACACACCCCTCTGACAGCCCTGCTTGAGCACCCATTGGTACACCAAGGGTACAGCGTGTAGTGTTATTGAAACAGCCCACAGAAAGCCTTTGGGATAAAGTAACATCCTGTGATCATCTTAAATCTGAGCTAATTTTAAAGCATCCCTGCCTAAATTGCATCTGTTCGTCAGATTAAACAAAAGGAGTCGAAGGTAAAAATGAAATAAAGGGTTTCCCTTTGCAACTCGGGGATTGTTTCTTAGGCACAGAAAAATGAGTGTTTGCAGCCCCCTCAATAATAACCCACAGAAACACCCAGTGCTCTGCCCCATCACAGCCCTGGGGCTCCCAGCCTGGCCATCCTGCCCTCCCTGCTGCTGGAAACACAGGAAAAGTGCCCTGTGAGCAGAGTGTCCGCACAGAAGCAACTTTAATCTCCAAGTTTATCCCTGAGACAGCTCCACAGGGGAATTTCAGCCTCACCGGCAAGAGGAGGAGTAAGGAATGAGCTCAATCACTCAAAAGAAAATTCAGCAAGCTTTAAAATAATGCATCTTGAGTGCCAATATATTGTATAGGTTGCAATATGCTGGTTAATGAATGTTGAATTAGTAAGTCAATATTCCCATTCCCCAACCTTTTAGGGTAATTTTGCGTGAATATATATAAAAAAAAAACCTAAAACATCCAGCACATGTTTGTGCAGGGTTCAGTTTTCAAGGGCAGCTTGATCTGACCAGAAAGTTTCCAGTCCAAGGAGTGGCAGCTAAAAGATGCCCCTGTTACCTCCAAGGGTCTGGAAAAGCACAGGGAGGTTCTGCACATGTTTTGTGGCTTCTCTGTGTGTTCCTCCAAATGGGAAACAGCAGAACCTGTTAACATTGTGGTGAATTTTAGTTTGATTTTTTGTGTTCTTATATGGGGTCCTACTGTGTTGGGACTGCTGGGAATCCGGGGAAAGGAGAGAGGAGACTATCAAGGGATACAGAGACGTACATTGACCTTAAAGGGAAAAGCATTGCTGGACTTTGTGGGCACCTGGTTGTAATTTCCATTGGACTCAGAGGGGTCACCTGTGCAGGAAAAGGTGCCTGAGCATGACTTCACCATGTCTTCAGTTTTATTCTAATCCTCTTGACCCAGTTGAATTCCTGGTGGTGATGCAAATCTCCCAGCACCGAGTTCATGTTAGACTCAGGTTTAATTTATTCGATGAGCAGCAAAGGCTTCTGTGGTTTTACAGTGCAGAAGGAACTGGTCATTTCCCTCAAAAAATTGATGAATTTGAAATCCATTCAAATGAGATATTTCTGTCTTGTGACAAGAGCTTAATAGCTTCTTGCATTTGTGTTTGGAAACATATTCTTTGAACTTCTGCGTAGCGTTCAGCCAGTATAAGGCAAACATTCTTCTTCAGTTGGTAATAGGCTGTCTGGTGTCTGTAATTCAGTTATTTAGCTTCAAAATGAACTGTATATATTTGTAAGTTTTTAATTAAGATGTGTTTCTCCTCGGAGCTTTTCAGAGCTTACTCAGAGGAGCATCAAACACGGCATAGTTTTGGTCTTTCCTCTCTGCCTATTAGCTTCCCCCTCCTCTGCTTATAAATTTCTGATGACAGACATAAACATTTACCTCCGTGGGCATTACTTAACTCTGAGATCACTTTGTTCTATAAATACAAATAAATAAAAGGCCCTTTAATGGGTGCAGGGGGAGCCAGCAGCGAAGTGGTTAAAGGTTTGTGTCGGCAGCCTGGCCAGCAGGAGCTGGCCGTGTGGAGCAGGGGGGACGCCAGCCTGTCTCTAAACTTTTTGGCCCTCCCTGAGTGCAGAGATGAAGGAAGAGCCCTCTATAAATCACTGGAGATTAGAGACCCTGTTCTTGCCGACTCTGCAGGGTTGCACTGCTTAATGTCAAAGCCTCACGTATTACTTTAACAGCACTCCTTTTCTTTATTAAATCCACTTTGAAATAAAAAAATGATGATCTTTCCAGTGAGGGGGAGAAGGCCTAAAAGGATTTAGAAAGTATCTGTTATGTTACATTACGGAGACTAATAACTGCACAGGGAGTAGGTAACATTTTTGCACCATTTCAGAAAGTAAAATGAATAGACTTTACAGAGTTTTCCTCCTTCAAAATATTTATTGCTGTTGATTTTTGAGTAACTTTTGAGGGCTTCTCCCTAAAGGTGGACCGAGCGTGAACGCCGGCGGGGATTTCTCTCCGGGTTTTGCGAAATTAAATTTGCATCTTCATTTTTGCACGTTCCGCAGCATCTGGTTTTAGATTGCTTTTTTTTAACCTTTGGGTTTATTCTGGGGGAATTTTATTCCGCCTCTATCTCCGTCTGAGTAGGATGAAGACATATTTTAAACAGCTGTATCTGTGTCAAATGTCAGTGTTTGCTCGTAGCCTCGCTGTCTTGAGGACGTACAGAGGCTTCCAGGCACTGCATATTCATCCATTATTATGACCTGATTTTCTTCTGATTTGTGAAAGTCACATTTAAGCAGGATATACTATTTTTTTTGACTTGCAAAAGTTAATGATATTGTTTATATGTAAACCACTATTGTTTTCCCACATGTATTCAGTTCCCTCCTTTAATACATTGCATCCCAGCTAACAAATACCCCAAGCCAAAGGAATTGCACATATGTATTTTTTTTTTCCTGCACATAAGTGTTTCAGATCCTCCAGGTCATTTAGTATCCATTAGGACACTAAAGCTTCTTACTGTTTTCTCATTAATAGTCAAGTCTGTTACCACGACAAAAACAATTTCTGCGAGACAGGATTCTTTGAGAAACATCCCTGATGAAAGTCCTGGAAATCCTAACAACAAATGTTGTCAAGTTAGATTTCAGCGAAGCATTTCTGTTTCACTGTGCAGCATTATGCCCCAGGAATGTAGTTTTTCTTTTAGTCTCATGACTTTAAACACAACATTGGCATGAAAACCATTAAGAATAACAGATTTATAAGCTCTTGTTGATGGATCCTGTTCAAATGCAGTAGGATGGAAGGTGAAAATATTTTTAGTCTTTAAACGTATTAAAAATAAACTGTGATTATTTTAATTCTCCACATTTGAAGTCATTTGCTTCTTTGCAACTGTTTTTCTACCCGTTCACAGTTCATTTACGGTACAGTTTTGAAGTTTGGAAATAGTTCACACCTATAAAACGTGGGGCTTGCGTTTGCCAGGGAAAATGAATATTGTTTTGCAATGTATCTTATCCAAAAGCTGACAAGTAACAGCTTTTTTTGCTGGTTTACCCTGACAAACAGCTTGAAGGTATCACCTTTGTAGGCGACTGCCGCAATGAATTGCAGATATTCATTTATAGCTGTTTGTACTCCGTGTGTTCTTTCATGTGCTCAGGAATATTGCCCAGTTCCAAAGTATGAGCTCTTAAAATAACCAGAAATGGGGGGTGGGGTCAAGATATTGTATAAACACGGCGAGTTTTCTGGGGCTGGCTGGATGCACGTTTGAGGATCCGGCCCCGGTTGGGGTGAACGCTTCCCAAGTGCACTTTGGAGGCGAGCAGGGAGCGGAGCAGGAGGTTATCAGAGCCCCGAGCGGCGATGCCGACGCTCAGACCAGCAGGCCGTGTTTTATTAGGAGAGAACAACTCTATAAAAGGAACAGGAGATTCAATCATAATATAGTGGGGTGACATGGAGGCAGCTGACAGCATGGCTTCAAAACCCATTTAAGATCCAAGCAGAGTTGCCACGGGTAATGCGCTGCAGCTGGGGAGAGCGTTTTGGAAAAAGCAGGACCTGCCACGGGCCTGTGGATTCGCCGAGCGGAGCCGTCGCCTCGCACGGAAAAGGCTCGGGCTGGGCCCTCCTTACCACCCACAGGCAGCGCTGGGAAAGCTCAGCCGGTGTTTGTGTGTGTGTTTTTCCTTCTGAAAGTGGTTTGGGGAGAAGTGGGAAGCGATGACCGGTTCGGTGGTTTGGGTTGGAAAGAGAGGGAATGAAAAGCGCCGGCTACGAAGCGGCGCAGCGTGTCCTTCTGGTGGGAGGAAATGCCTCCAAGAAAGGCCATTTTGAAAAAGGGGAAGCGCTCTGGTTCTGGAATTTTTTTGTGGTGTGTGAAGAAGTGAAATGCAAGTTATAAGGGGGAAAAAAAAATCCAATTTTCTTCCCCTTAATTCTTCCTGCTGTCCAGCGCGGTTCAGTAAGTCGCCGCTCTTTTGGTCATCTCTGCTGGGTGGAACATCCAGGGAACATTCCCCAGGGAAGTGGTGGAGTCACCACCCCTGGAAGTGCTCAAAAAACAGGGTAAATGTGGCATTTCATGACAGGGTTCATTGGGCATGGGGGTGTTTGGACAAAGGTTGGACTCGATGATCTTGGAGGTCTTTTCCCACCGCAGTGATTCTGGGATCGGCTGTTCATCAGCATTGCTGACTGTCTTTCATCTCCCTTCCTCTGACACCCCTGAGCCAAGTCCTGAAAGCTGCAAAACACTTCTAAATCTGAGGCAAAGACTGGAACGTTTAAAAATTATAAACTTTGGTGTGCCAAAACTGGTTTGGTTTGGGACTGCTTAAACCCGAGTAACTGTTGAACTCCAGCATTTGGAAATAGGACACTGGAGCGTGTCCAGCTTAAAAATGTATTTTTAAAAGCTTTGCTGCTTCATTAGTTCAGCTGGACTGTTAAGTTTGCACTCTTAAAAGAAATTTGGGAGGGACTTTATGCCTGCTCTCATGTGACAGTTTGTGTTTGTAGCTTTACTGGGAAGTGACTGAAAGCTGCCTGGATGGGCTTTCCAAGGGATGGACTTCCCGAGGACAGCAGTATCAGCAGGGGTGATGTCTCTGTCTAGAGGAAAGGTTGGCCAAATTTCTACTCTACTGTGATCAAAATCGAAAATCACTTATATTTTGGCTGGAAGTACCATGTCATTTATGGAAGAAAAGGTCATCTTCTCCCTGGTAGAAGGTAATGCTAATTTAGGAATATACAGGGTTTTTTTCCCCACTTCTCCTTACAGTGGTTGCTATCCTACGAAAATGCCCTGCATGAAAAGGGACTCAAAGAGGAGAAGCACAATTAAAACAAATATCACCAGGTTTTCTGAGTAATTACAGGGAATTTTCTCTTCTAAAAGGACAACAGAAATACCGTGTAAAGGAAATTTTGGAATTAACACATTGGGTTGTGTCGCTTCCCAACAGGGGGAAGAAGTAACCAGGACTGCAAAAAATCCCTCAAACAAGCAAATCTTTCATTTTTAATTTATCTGTATTAGAAGCAGAATCAAAATAGTTACAGTAAGTGTTTGGGATTCCTCTTTTTATTAAAAAATTCCATGCCGATTGTATTTTTTGAAAAAAAAAAAAAAAAGCAGGAGCATAGGTAGAATTAGGAAATCCAGGCTACCCCTGTCAGCCTCAGCATTGCATGGGATTGACTTTAAATTGGGCACCTGGTCACACGGATGTGGAGAAGTGAAAAATGAGCCCCAGTGTGGGGAGAGGTTCCCTCTTTCCCACTGGAGCTTCCTGCCATCCCTGGCATCTTCTGGACACCGGGATTTTCCCCTGGTTTGGACACAGAGTACAATTACAAGGATGACTTGATGAAAAAAAACGTGTTCTCGCTCCTTCTGCCTCTTGATTTCTCGCTTTTCCCTCCTTTTGAAATTCCCTGGTTTCTCTTTGGTGCTGCATCCGTGTCAAAGATTTGATTGGGTGGAAGTGACTGATTTAAGAAGGCATTTTTTGGGGGGGTGTGGAAGATTGGGGGTTATTTGCTGGTGTTGTCTCCCCCCACACATTTGTGACTGGCAAGGTAGCATGAAATTCCGTGTGCTGCCTTGGCTCCCAGGGAATGCAACCCTGCAAGGTTGGGGTTATTAGCAAAGCAAGTATCCATCATCCAGAAAACAAGGCAGCTTAAAGATTATGTCCTAATTTCACACTTGCTATGGCATAGCATTACTGGTGCAGAAAATGATGGAGAATAAGCTGAACACTCATTTGCCCATAAACCTACAGGGGGGTAATGTCCTAAAAAGCCACTGAAATTGGATATCTGGAAAATGAACTCATTTTTTAAGTGGGTCACAACATCTGTGATTATCCCGTCGGGATTACGAGCGCGATCATGCTGTGGTAGCACCGACTGCTTCCCGTGGGCTTCACCCCTCTGTGCCAGTGGTCTGTGGCTGGATGAGTGCTGGTGTGCCCAGCACATCCCCAGCTTGCCTTCATGGGTGGGAGGAAGAAATATGTCAGGATGGTCTAGAAATGCTGGATACATCAGCCCTGGTTTAAAACGTCGCCTTTGACTTAAATTAGGAATAAATATTGACCGGTTGTCTTTTAAGATAATACCAGGTTCTTCTATGCTTTTGTTTTCCTGCTCTCCAGGGGATAATTTAAATGTTTTCAAATTAGCTTTAAAATTATCTAGAAAGTGGCAGGGAAATTATTTTAGAATCTACATGGAGCTTTGAGTCACTATGTGGTGCACATGAACCTTCCTACTCTTCCCCTTAGCAGAAGTCCTGCTGAAGGGGATCCAGTGTGTTTGTGTAGGGGATAAAATATTTTCTCTGTGAGCAATGTAGATGGCAGGCCTGGTGGCAGAGTTTAAAACAAACTCATGACCAAAAGCCCCTCCAGATAATCGTGTTTTGGGAAGGCCTGAAGTTGTCAGTCCAGTTCATGGTGGTGACTTTTATTTCAGGCTTTTGCCTCGTTCTGCCTTAGCACTGTTTTGCTTTTTCAAACAGGAGACAATTACCTTTATCACAGAATCATAGAAACATATGTTTGGGTTGGAAGGGACCTTAAAGATCATCCAGTCACACCCCCTGCCATGGGCAGGGACACCTTCCACTAGCCCAGGTTGCTCCAAGCCCCATCCAACCTGCCCTTGGACACTTCAAGGATGGGGCAGCCACAGCTTCTCTGGGCAACCTGTACCAGGGCCTCCCCACCCTCACAGGGAAGAACTTTATCCACTTTTCTCCTTCAGGTTTGTCCTGTACATACTGGCTTTGGAGTCTCCAACCCTTTGGAGACCCACAGCTGAGTTGCTCTGTAGGTGGATACAGGCTGTGTCTTTATTCTTGGTTGTTGAGCAAGGATATGCTCTTTCAGGTCCTTTGGATCCTTCTTTCATCCCACATCAGAGCTGTATCTCTTTCCTCCTCCTGAAACCCCTTCCTGAATGTCTTTGGGACAAACTGCAAAGGATTGTATCCTCTTAGCAGTTCTTCCTACCCAGCCCTCTAAATTTGTGCCTCGCTCTGGACCTCAGGGCACTTTAGGCTGTACATGTGGCGACTTAATCCTTGGAAGATGTGGGAATCCTCAGAACTATGTGCTGGGATTTGGGGTGGAATCTCAATTTCCTTCCTCTCAGATAGAGCACCCTGAGAAAAAGCCGTGGTTGCAGGAGCCATCTGTCAGAAACCAACCACGATAGGTTTCTGGGACCCGGAGCTGCCGGACAACCCTCACAGCTTTCCAGCAGAGAGCTGGATCCCACTCCCTGTTCCCTTTCCTCTGCCAGGAGATGAGGCGGGATAGGGGAGAGATTAGTCTGCACTCCAGGAGCCTGTGAAATGGGTATTTTTTTCACGCCCTAATGGTAATAGCATTTTTATGACAAAGAATCCTCTCTGCTGAGGCAACCTGTGGAAGAGGCTGTGCTCCCAGAATGGTGATCTTGAAAGGATTTAGAAGCACAATTGACTGAAGCTTGAAAAATGTGAAACACTCGGAGAAAAAGCTGCCTTCTGTTAGACTAGTTCTGTAGAAAGGGGAAAAAAAAAAAGGGACAAAAGCCAAACCTGGCGATCACACATTCCTCTTCTGCTTAAGGCTCTGAGTGGAGGTTGCCTGCCCTCAACAGAGCCCTCGTTGGGGCAAATCATTACAATTTGGAGGAACCACTCCTGGTTTTACCAGGTTGTTTTTCTCTGTGGCAGCAGAGGGGTCACAGGCTCCCAAAGGTTATTTCCTGCCACACAGTCACCCGCCAAACAACATTGTTCTTGGGGAGTGCCAACCCCAAACAACCCTGTACCCCCTCGCCATTGTTTACCTAACACCAATCTTTGCTTTATTTTTCTTCTCGTGGTACTTTGTGTCTCTTCAGGCTCTCACAAATAAAATAGGAAGTGGTAAAAACACAAAGAAGCAGAGGACGAAGCAGTGCAGAGAAAAGGTTGATGCTGGTTTGGGGACAAAGGTGACATGCACAAGGGTCTCTGAAACCTGAAAAGTTCAGTTTTTCATATATTTCAGCTTTGAATATAATTAGCTTACGAGCACTTTGTTGTTTTCATGCCTAAAACCCGGGGCAGGAAGCGGCAGAGAACTGAGATATATCGTGAGATTTATGAAGGCACAGCCCAGAGAGCTTTCAGACGCTGTTTATAAATGTCAGCCCTGTCTAAACCCACAGTGGGCTTGCAGGGGAACCCAGGAGCAGAGAGGTCTTGTCCCTAAGCATGACAAAGCAATTATTGATCTCCCTGACAGGGGAAGCAGCACTAAAAAAGCACAAGGGACGGTGGAGAGAGGGATGGAACGTGACACAGAGGCGGAAGGAGAGGCCAAGGACAGGTTACCGGAGGAGTGGGCCTGAATCCAAATACCCCAGATGCAAAATCCCTCAGTTTTGGTAAACTTGGATTAGCATGTAAGAACAAACAGAAGAACACAGCTGGCCTTGCAGCTCTATCATTGATTAAACAATATCTGCGGGGCTTTGAAGTCTGGAGAAGTTTGGGGAGCTCAGTCTCGCAGTTTATCTGCCAGGGTTGAAGTATTCCATCCTGGTTTTCTGTTTTAGCACCTCTGCAAAAGGGGCTTTTCTAATGAGCTAAATATATAGAAAGGTGTAGGGAGAAACTTGGGATTCAGGCATGGAAAAGATCTATTTAGGGACACCCTGTAGTGACTGTGCTCGAGGCAGTTTTTGGATGCTGTGCCCAGAGTGGCCTGTCCTGCTCCCAGCTCCCTGTGCAGCTCACAGCTTTCCTGCTGGCATTGCTTCCATCTTCCCACTCAGGATGTTGAGAGAGGGAATTTCTTCTGACTAGAAAATTACCTTTTCCAAGTCTGATTTGTATATAAACACAGGGAGTTTTCAATACTGGGAGGAGGGAGATGGACCAAAACCTGGATTTTTAGACTCTTATTGGGGTGTGTATAATTGAAAATTCACATGTGTGGGGGAAGGAGTGAGAACCAGAGGTCAGAAGACAGGAGTTTTATTTGTGATTTTGCCACTACTTCCCATAGTCTGTAGTTGAATTCACTCTCCCCTCTTACAAACTGACAATAAGACTATTTCCATTGAGTGTTTTAAAATGACCATATGGGAGCCAATAAGTGTGAACTGTTATTATATCTGGAAAAAAATGTGGGTGTTTATGAATGCCCAAGGGCCAGGATCCGTCCCAGATGGGATTCAGCACCTGAGAAAAAGAGCTTGAGTTCATTTCATCTTCTCCAGTGACTTTTTAAGAAACTCATAGGAACTGTATAATGCAGTCCATGATTTAGTGACTAGTTCTGTGCCTGGAGCGAGGCAGGGGGAGAGTCAGGGCCTCAGTCACTGAAACACCACCATGCTGAGGCTTCCATCCGAGAATCACAGAATGGCCTGGCTTGGAAGGGACCTTAAAGCTCATCCAGGGACACCTTCCACTATCCCAGGTTGCTCCAAGGCCAGTCCAACCTGGCCTTGGACACTTCCAGGGATGGGGCAGCCACAGCTTCTCTGGGCAGCCTGTTCCAGCTGATTTATAATTTCCCAGGAAGGGCTCTCTTTGCCAGGATTGCAGATTTTTAGCCCAGTCCTGAGAGGTGTTTCGACTGCCCTTAGCACTTCCTCTCAATGATTGAAGTCTTCCTTTCATTCCCCATTCTTTCTCCCTGTGGATTAGCTGTAGATTTTGTGGCTGTCACGATCTGATGTTTGTCTGTGCAGGGCTTGCAGATGGAGAAGCTTGTGAAAGTTCTGGCACTGGTGTGATGGAGGAATTGAAAGGCCAACCCTCCAATGAGCTGTGTGTGTAGGAAGTGGGAGTTTGGCTTGGCATTGGGAAGGGGAGTGTGGAATCCTGTGCAATGGTTCCTGTCCCCTCCCAGCAGCCAGTGTTCTCTCCAGGTGGCAGAGCCACGCTGGTGTAAATCACACTTTTACTCCCTGGCTTCAGAGCCAAATCTAAAGACCTTTATGCAAGTCCTGGGAGTTTTGCTGGAGTAAAACCTCCAGATCAGTGATGAGCATGAGCTTTGCTGGCTCTGTTGTGCTCCAGACACTGAAATCCTGCCTGTATTGAAATCACTGGCAAAACCATCGCTGGCTGCACTGGAGACAGGACTCCCTCCTCTGATTGAACAACACAGGGGCATGTTGAGCACTTAGGGATCTTAAGTAAAGTTTAAAAATGCTTAAGTCCTTACTACAAAAAAAAAAAAAAAGTGTGTTTTTTTCTCTGTTGTTAGCAATGGGCATTTCTCTTCTAGATAAGTTTACGGTGGTGTGTAATTTCAGTGTCCGAAATCCCAACTTCCTCCAGTAGCCAAACTGTTTTTGGAACACTTGGGTGCAGCTCAGTAGAGGAGATCAACAACTTCTGACTTCAATACCAGGCAGTTATGTCTCAGAGCTGTTCTGACAGCTTTATAAATAGGAATATCTTAAATATCTTAAAGGAGATGCTGTTTTGCAGTGGCCACTGAAATCTTTATGGCTGATCTGAACAGGATGTTGTAAACCAACTGGATACCCCAATGACTCTGTGCAGATGCTGTATAGGGACATCTTTATCAGTAAAAAGAAAAGATGTTAAAAAGGAGCTCTCTTAAGCCAGTGCTTTTAGAAGCAATCTGAAACAGTTCTAACATGGAAGGAGTTCTGATTTTTTTTTTTTTTTTTTGTGGAAGTAATAACCCACCTGCAGATGAGTATTTGGGGTGAATTTAGTCTGTATTTGCTTCAGGTAGAGTTGTATAATCAGCTTTGTACCCCAAGTTCATGAAAATGGTTTATTTTGTCTGATGAGCTTAATGAATTTTAGTAAAACCGCTTCATTACTGTAACCACTGGTCTTAATATTCCAGCCAGGGCAGGCTGCAGGAAGTCTTGGGATAACATGCCAGTCCCTTCCTCCTCTTACTAAAGAGGGCTGGAGTCCCAAAGAAGTTGAGTTTATTTGTCCTGGTGTCTGTTCCCAGGCTCATTTTCATGCCTGATTTTACTTCCACACCTTCCTTCCCTGGCATCCTCCTCCTCAGGGTTTCTTACTCACCCTCAGGTACCATTTCTTGAGGTTTCTCCCCCCCCCTTTTCCAGCAGCTCGCTGTCCATTTGTTCAAATCCCTCCTTAAAACTGACATCTTCCAGGAAATTCTTCCTCCTCCCCTGTCACTGATAATCTCTCCCACATCTTCCTTTATAATTTTTTTCTGTGCCCTGCTCTCTGGTTTTCTGTCAGAGTTTCTGCAAGGCATGGAATGTGTCTGTTCAGATTATTCCTTATTCTCTCTCTATATATATTTTAAATACACACTATGAAATATTGCTCGTATAAGTACATGAAAAAGAGAATATTTAACCTTTATAAATATTCACCAATACACCTCTGGTGTTTTCTAACATCCTGATTCAAGGGGTAGAAGTAAAACACTAGTTCCTGTGTAGCAGCGTGGTCCTGTATCTACTCCTCTACATAATAATAAATGTTATGAAAGAAAGCAGCCACTAACGTTTAGGAAATGAAGTAAACTAGAATCAAATTATGTTTGACTCCATAATTTTCAGCTATAGGACACGTTTGATAGATGAGCTGAGTCTGTATTTGGGTTTGGAAATATGTTATATCTGACTGTAGGTGTGTGGATGTACAGGGTGTCCATGTGCATTCAAATACTAAAGCGACATCACCAGATTCTTATTCTGCATGAATGTTCCATGAAGTAAGAACTCTCTGGTGTTATACTACAGTAAAAGGGGTAATAAAAGCCTGGGTTTTAGACCCATAGCTAAATGCTTGGTTGCACATAAACACACACACGTAGCTGAGAGCAAAGGAGAGATATGTGGGAGATAAAAGAGAACAAATGGACAACTTATAATTACATGTATTTTAGTTCATGTGGTATCCAGATGATCATCCTCGATCCTGACGGGTTTGACAAATCAGTTTATTAGGACTGTAAGTGTAACCCAGGGCTGTGCAGTAGGCAAGGGAACACTGATTATTTTTTTTTCATATTATATTCAGTCATTTCATTATTGGAGGTAAATACTGCTTGTACTTAGAAACACAACAGCTGGTCTCATGTGAGAAGGCAATCCACAGATTAACTTGCCAAATGTATTACCAGTTCATTTCACTAGACTGAGAACCTAAGGGTATTTTAATAGTTTTGACCTTGATCAGACAAGAAAACAAATGCCCTCGTTCTCAAGTTGAACCTGTGACTTAAGGACTGATCTGTTCTGCTGCAGTGTGAAGTGTGCCCAGCAGCCCTGCCAGGTTGGGAACGAATGTTTTATAGAATAAATGAGCCAAATTCAGTGCTAAAAGGTGTAGTTGTGATTCTCAGGTTCTCAGGAGGGGAGATGCTCTGATTCCTGCCTTGCTGCTTCCAGTGCTGTTTATGTGGAGGGTTGTTCTGTGCAAATTGGCTCTTGAGTAAGGAGGTGTTTTTAGTCAGATGTTTGCATGTCTGATTTGGCTTCAGTGTAGATTTTTACATTTTAAAAAGTCGATTTTATTCAAACTGAAAGGCCAGATGTTTGCAGCCTCTTCACTGGACCCTGCTGCTGTTTGCAGACCGTGATGGCTGCAGGCTCATGGCTGGGTTTTGTGCACCTCTGGATGCAAAGTGTGACACAAAGAGCTGCTCCAGGGACAGGTGTGTGTGTCCAGCACTGGGAAAGGAGCTTTAGTGAAAATTAAATTGCAGCAGACCTTTCAAAGAGGGACTGTTTTTAACACAGTTTTCCCCGTAAGGTTTTTGTGCCATGGGAGTTTTCCTTCAAGGAAGGCAGTGCTGGACCCTGCACCCTGTCAGGGCTGGAGGGACTCTCAGATGTCCCTTTCCCTGAGCAACCTCTCCTGAGAAGTGTCTCTGTTCCCAGGGACTCCTCACACTCAGACTTGCCCAGTGTGGAAAATTGGGCAAGATTAACCTTTCTCAGAGCGTGAACTCGCTGGTGGGGCTTATCCAGGCTCAGTCCCTTTAACTGAGGTCTCCAGTGCCTGCGTGGATCCACGGGCCTGACTATCTGCTTTCCTTCAGGAAGAGTTATGAGCACTAAGGATTTAAGGGTGAGACTTTGGAAAGCTCTTGACATTGGCCTAATTCAGTTTGCTTTGAAGTTTGTTTTGTTGGAAGCCAGGCGCCGCAGCCGCCGAGCGCTTCCCGAGCTCCGTCCTGCTGCAGAGAGAAAAGGGATTGAGCCTCCCTGTCCTGCTGGGAGCTGGGTGCTCTCATCTGTGGGACCAACTGGTGAAACCACTTCTCCCCTTTCCATTTTTGAATCTCTCCTTTTTCTCTGTTTCCTTCTCCCATTGCTTCCTTCTGCCAGCTGTGCCACAACCGCACATCAGTGCCAGCAGGGGAGTGACAAAAGCAGGAGGGCACCAGCCAGTCCTGATGGTGGCTGAAGCCTCAACATCCATCTTTTGCCTCTCATCTCCTAATCACATCTTTGTCAAAGTCTCATGGTCAGTTATCATTAATTCCCTGTGTGAACTCTTTGAAAGAATCGAGTTTGGAGGTGCGGGACAGCCAAAAACTCTGGAAAGCTTTTTCCACAAAACCTACATCTTATTTCACAGTCCTGTGGCTGCTTTTAAAAATAGCTTCTCCCTGCATCTCCAAAATCCCTTCTCCTGCTCTGTGCTCTTTGAAGTGAGATAAACCAGACAAATATCAGGATTTTTATTTTTTTTTTCACTTTTTTATAACATTTACCAGATTAGCAAGTGGGGATTTACTTTCCACTTCCCTTCTACTGTGCTGTTCCTGGAAGAGATAAGGAAAACTCCGTGTTACACACAGCTCCCAGGTCTGCTGAGCGTTGGGTCAGGCTCTTGGTCCCTGCAAAGGGAGAACAGAGCCTTGAACTTGAATCTCAGCAACAATACTCCTTCCATTTGATCTGGCTCTTGGATTCAGTAAAAGCATTTTTTGATTGTTTTGGAGGGAGAAATTTTTTCAATAAATAAATAATTAGACTATGCAGAAAATCCTAGATTTCCACTTACTACCATTTCAGATGAAAGCAGAGGCTCTTGAATCATGGAATCATAGAATGGTTTGGCTTGGAAGGGACCTTAAAGATTATCTAATTCCAACATCCCTGCCATGGGCAGGGACACCTCCCACTAGACCAAGATACCCAGAGCCATTATTTCCATTCCATTATTTCCTTGGGTTTAGAGTAGTTCAGTACCTAATTTTACTGAATGTTTAAGCTTCATTTAATAATAAGAAGGCAAGAGTAGTTTCCCTACTGTTCTATTCTCCAACTGTGTTTACGTTTTCATAGTAACACAGATTTGTATTTCTTCAAGAATTTCAGGGTGATTTAAGCCTCCATTAATATCCACTTCAACATGTTTTTACTAGTTTTGACATCTAATTTCCTGAACACGCTGCCACTTCCCACCCTCGTATTCTCAAGGCAAACGTTGCTCCACCAACACCAATTCGCTGAGTTTCCCCCTTTGATTCTGCTGGTTGGCGACAAAGAAAAGAGTTGAGTCGCCATTATCGGCTCCAATCAATAAATCTGAAGGAAGAAAAAGAGGAAACCTCAGCTTAGGGGGAGTCCCAGTCAGCAAACATTTGCTGACAAAGAAAACACTCGTATATCTGACGCGTCATCAGCTCCCGCTGTTTGCTTACGGCGCCCAAGCGCTCGTCGCTGCGAGAAGAGACTTGGAGCTGCTGGAGCTGGGTTTCCATGGTCCCTCCAAGAGCTGCCTTTAGTCAGAGCTTTGATTGTGAACCACCAAGTGCAGTGGAAACTGCTGTTTTCAAGGAATCTTCCTCAAAAGATGGGTGGCTTTAAGGGATGCTCTGAGAAACCCGCCGAAGTCGTGCTCGGCTGGGGGTGAGAATGAAAGAGCACGTGCTCTGTTACCCAGAACTTTGCTGTCCTGGTGGGTGAGATGCAGAACCATTGCTTTGTAGTCACTGTGGCTCATGGTTTTTTTCTGGCCCTGGGTTGGCATTTAGTTTTGTCATTGGAATTTGATGTTAATTTAAAAAAAAAAACCCTGAAGATGAAACGATGCTGATAAGAACAAGGTGTAAAAGAATTAACCTCGCTCTGAGGGGGTTGTGCAGCAATGCTTTGGGTGAGTGCTGTGTCCTGGTTGTGTTTCACACAGGCTCTTAGTCTCATCAGCTGGAAAATCTTGAAACAAATACAGCAGATTCTGTGGTGGTTTCTCCACTGAGGAACGTTATCCACACTGTCCATCCTGAGGGGATGCACAAAGTTGCTCGAGCGCTCCGGGTCGGGATTTAAACTATCTTGCACTGCAAGTATCTGGAAAGAAATGAAAACTTTGTTTGTTTTGCAGTGTGCTGCTTCCTTTAATTATTCAGCAGACCTCTGGCAACCACCTGATTTATCTCCTCATTGCCTTGCCACTGTAGCAACTGTGATGATCAGTTGTTGGAGTGACACCTCTGTAGTTCCTTTAGTTCCTTTTCCCTCAGGGATGTCCATTCCTTATGGCTGTGGTGTCACACAAGTGGAGTTCCTCTTTCCTGTTAATGCCTTAAAGAAGCTGTAAATCTATAGGTTGGTGTCTGTGTGGGGTTCTTTGCAACAGAGCTTAAACCCATCTCAGTATCTCTTGAGGCTGAATGATGTTTAATGCTGTTATTTTAGAGGGATCCTGAGCATGTCGTAGACAACCTGACCAATAGTATACCCTAAGTGTGGATCTGAGCTATAAATCTGTTCTATACAGCATGAAGAAGCACTTAGGCCAGGCACATGGGTGAAGTGCCATGCTGGGAGTGCAAGGTTTGCAAACAGCTCATTGAAATGAAGACTAGCAGAGCTATGAATCTTAGCAGAGTTGCTCTGAAGGGTTTACCTGCAGCAGTTTCCCTCGTTTTAATTAGATTTTGTCATTTACAGTAGATTTGGGCTTCACAGCACAAATTGGGTGACAGTTGAGATCTTCCCTCGGAAGGTTGGGGACCTCCAATACACTGATAGCCCTAATGTTTGCTCATTATTTTTGCTGGCAAATAGAGATTTAGCTTTGTTTATCTGCGGGATTACTTGTTGGGATTGGCTTTGAAGCTCGGGGGGATTATATGATGATGTTTGTGCACAGCACTTCAGGAAATCTTTGCATTCCTGGGAGCATTATAAACAGTGCTCATTGTTACGTGTCAAACAGCTCGGTGGGAGCTGTGAAAGTGGCAGCTGAAGCACCCCGAGGTCTCTGGGTCTCCACGGGGCGCTGCAACAGGGTGAAAGGAGCTGTCCTGCCTCGCTGGAGGTGTGGGGTCAGCGCCTGATCCGCCACTTCCACCTGAGCCAGGTCAGCCCCAGGGTGAGGGTGCCGGGAGGACCATGGCATGTGCCTTATCCCACAGGAGTGAGGGTGAGACCCCCGGCAAATTCCTTGTGGCACAGTAGCCACAGATGGTGGCTACAGTCAGTCACGGCAAAACAGGCTGATTTAAAGTGGTGATTTAGAGCTGGAAGTGTCCCGTTCCCAGAGCACTCAGGGCTTGGACACACCTCATTAGTTTGATGGGCAGAGGGGGTTTTGACTCTCAGTGTTTGCTGAGAATTTTGTCTGCTTCACTTTCTCCGAGGGCTCCCTCTGATAAATCTGCACCTCGTTAGAGATGAGGCTGTTAATTGAAAAAGGGGGCATTTCAGTTTTTAGAGCCTGTTCCACACTCGCTGCTGGGCCGTGGTGGGACACAGTATAAGGACCCAGCTGGGCAGGTGCCGAGGGCTTTCCTGGCAGGGTGGATGTGATGCACAGGGAATCTTGGCCCAGGTGTGTGTCAGGGATTTCGGGGAGTGGCTGCACAGGCAGGGGCTCTCTTGCCCTCAGTGCAGCTGAGTTGTACCACTGGGTACAAATCTACTCATGGTAAATTAAAATAAATTCAGACATCCTGTCTGAATTTCTACTTCTGATGATATAATCTCTATTTCTGATGATATAATTTCTGGTTTTGATTATATAATTTATCTTTCTGATGTAGTCTGAGAATGGGCTCTTTCCTGGAGACCTCAGTGTCTTCCTGAGCACCAGCTGGTGAATCACTGAATGAGGTTCCCAAAGTTGGGGAGCCACTGAAACTGGAGCTGTTTGGGCTCAGATCAGAACTGGGGGCAGAACCTGAAATGATTATGAGGATATTGAGAGCTGCACTCTTAAACCACCTGTGCTCGAACTCGATGCAGCAATAAAAAAACGTAAAGCAGAAACAAGGATATCTGTGTGCTAATAACACACAAAAGCCTGTCTGCATTTTAACATTTTAATGTGGGGTGGTTTTTTAGGTTCAGCAGTTTATTATCCAATAACACCCTAAAGGGTTGGGTTTTATTTTTTCTTATTATCATCTTCATTTTTGTGTTTGAGTGTTTATTCCTTTTTCCTTATTTGGGTTACAGCATCTTGATTTTTTTTCTGTCCTTTCCTCCAGGAATAATGAAAACCAAAAATACCCCACAGTAATGAGAACCAATAGTGTACAGAGATTAACGTCACAAACCCATCGCTGACCTCAATAACATTTCACAACATTTAGTTTTCATTACAGTGCAATGTTACTGCAGACTTTTTACATGAACTTCTGAAGAAAAATATATGATAGGGGCTTTCCAAAAATACACACATGTTGGGAAATAAGGCTTCTAAATCAAGAGTTTTACACATCCACCGATCACATTTGACGAATCAGATGTATGGTATTAATTACTCTGAATCACAGCAAGCAGACTTAAACACTTGGAAAACAAAGATTTTGTGCTTTGCTGATGCAGACACGTGTCGTGCCTTCTTCAAAAGGTGCCTCCTGACTTTTAGTGCCATTTGCTCCCTTTGCATGATGAAAGAACGTTCAATTTTTAAATTGTATTTGTAAAAAGTATTGCTTGGCACAGAGCGTAGGAAAGAACATTTAGAACAGGTTGATCTGTAACACCACAAGCAGTCTGTTTTCTATCAATGATTCCTAGCCAGCTTATTAAACAGATTTATACAATGAAAGAATCTAATAACAAAAACATTCACCTCCTTTATTACTTGGCATTATTTATGGCTCTTACTTTTTTTTAGCTACCTTTTTATATATCGGAATCTGCCAACATTGTATTTATAAAGTTTATGTACTAGCAGCATTTGTTGGGCAGGGATTTGGGTTATTTTATGTTTCTTTCCTCCTACACTTATTATTACTAAACCCTATAGACAAATGCTTGTAAAGATTTAAAAAAATTCACCAAAGAAAATATTCCGGAGAAACGGAACGCTTGAAAAATTAATTAATTCTGGAGAAATGGAATTTTTAACGGACTTACATTTTAGATATTCTCCATAATAATAAAAGATAATGGTGCTTATGACAGAGTTAAGCTATTCCAGGGCTTAACTGTGTTCCCCAGAACCTCCAGCGTTGGATCGTGGGTGGGGAAGTGATTACACGCTGCGAAATCAAAAGTTCCTCCTGTGGCTATTAATTGAGATCTCTAAATATCTATAATTGCTGTCCAAAGAACAACTTTGTCTTCCAGAGCTCCTTCCTTCCTTCCTTCCCTCCTTCCTCCCCTCTGTCCGTCCGTGTGTCCCAAGGCGACGGAGCCACAATGGCACGTTTGTCGTCGTCTGGTGGGGTCAGTGGGAGCCCTTGGGCGTCCTCCTGGTGCCAGCACTCAGCTCCAGGCTGGGCTGGGCCTGGCACAGACGTGGCCATAGAATTAAAATATAGTCTCCCTTTCCTATGGATTGTTCTTTCCTGGCAGGCCAGTTCTGCAGCTTCACGAGCGGCCTCTCCGTGGGGCTGCTCAGGGACAGAACAACCTGGAGTGGGACACGTCTGTTTGTCTGGAAAGCTTCTGTGTGTGCCCAGGACAATCCTTTTGCTGGTGTTAGAAATGCCTGGAGATGCCTCTTCTGTAGTCAAAGAGAGAAAAAAGGGTCCTATTTGAAAAATGGGGACTGGAAGTCTTAGGGCAGCGCAGGACCCCGAGATCCCATCGGCAAAGCCAGGACAAAGTGGGTGGTTTGCCCTGGATAGAGGGAAACAGGGAATCCCTTGGAGAGCCATGCAGCAGGCACGGGGAGCAGCTGCTTTCCCCAGGCAAACAATAGCAGTGAACTGTTAAAATAAATAAAAAGTGAGAAGTAGAAGCAGGGGAAGGTTTGCACTGAGCTCTCTTGGTTGAAAATCGCAGCCCTGGGAAACACGGTGTGTCCCCCTGAGCTGCCGGGGGGTCAGCGAGTCCTTTCCCCCCCCTTCCCTCCCACCTGAAGCTTTGTTGGTTTATAAATGATCTGTCTGATTCTGGCTCTTGGGTTGCCTTTGTCTCACCCTCCCAGGAACGTTCCCCCTGAATGCCCAGGCTCCAGCTATTTCAGAAGAAAACCTTTATTTTTTTTTCCACTGAGGTTAACCAAGCCTCCTCCTGTTTTGCTGTGCTCAGCAGTTAAGGCCAAAGTTTACAAGAAAGGTAATTACAGTCTTACTTTTAATTGTAATTAACTAGGAGTAAAGAATCAAAATAATCCAGCTACTCTTTTGCTGAACCAGAGCATTATATATAATGTGACAAAGAGAATGCCTTGCCCTTCAGCCATTAATTTTAGCAACTCTGTTATTCCTAAATCACATAAACCTCTGGTGTCAGAGGGGAGAGAATATGAATCAGCTCAGAGGTTTCCTTGGAATACCTTGCCCGTGGTTGTGTCAGAACGTGCAAGGCTTTGGAAGCACTTGAGGTTGTGATAAATTAGAAACGTGTAATGAAGAAAATCGGGAACTCCGAATGGAGAGGTCACGAGTGAAAAATGTTGGTAGTGAATTACAGGCATTTCTGGGCTCATAAAGACCAAAACTCGGGCTTTTGAAGGGAGTCTTTCCCTTTTATTGTAGAAGGTGTTGGAGCAGTGTGAGTGTGGGGAGGTTGAGGGGTGACACTGCCCTAAGGATACATCACTGCCCTGGCCGTGGCGGGACAGGCACATACGTAGGGATGAGTGGATTCTTAGTCAACAAAGGATGAAGATGGGAAGCATTTTAACTCTCTTATTCCCAGCTGTGTTTATTGATTATGACCCAGAATCCAATTCTGAACATTCAACAAATGCTGCTCTTTCCGAACTGTTTATTGAACTGGGATTGAACTCCTGGTTTTTTACCTTTGCCTTAACTGTGGCCACTTTTCTTGGGTGCAGGGAGGATGAGGCTCAATGGCACCACTAGTGACAAAGAAGTTGAACCAATCCTTGAAAACACAGTGAAATGTCAGATATCCACATTTAAAGCCCAGACCAGGGCAGATTTTACTTGTGCTGCAGCACTTCCACAGCCAAAAACCCAAGTGCCACAGACCTTGGCAGCATTATTAGGGGGATCTTCATTTAAAGATGAACTATTCTGGAACAATTTCCCCACTGTATCTGACACAAACAGGCTTTTCTTCGACACCAGACGTGCATGTCTTCTTGCTCCAGCTATTTTTTTCTTGAACAAACATATGTATTGTAGCCAACGCAAGGAAAATCCCGCTCACTATTTATGTTTGAGTTCCCTGTGTCCCATTAACAATATCCCAGTGTACTCCTGGCACTGGAGCATCTTGATCCAGATCCAGCACTGTTTTCCTGGATTCCCCTTCGGAGACTTAAGTGCCACGAAGTAATCGGTCTTATTTAGTGACCTTCCATCCCAGAGGCTCTGTTTTTTGGGCACTGAAACGGTTTCCTGTCCCTTCTGACAATTTTTTTGCTAAGCAGGGAGCACCTCTCACTGTGAATGTGAACTAAGAACAGTTGCCAGCACTAGTAACCCCACTGACAGATTTTGTCTGCTGTCCTGTGACTCTTCCACACGTCCAGGAGGTCTGATTTTGATGGTGCTCCTGGAGACCACGCCAATATTTATTATATGTACACTATTTGAATATGCTGGGAGCTGTGTGTGTCTCCCAAATGGCAAAAGCTTTCCATAGGGAAAAGGAATCCTGTTGCTGGTGCCTTTCCTTTGAGGCTGCTCTCCTTTGTTGTAGTGTATAGATGGAGATCTAGAAACATATGTTTGGGGTTGGTATATATTTAATATCTATATTTGGTGCATATATCATGAGTGTGTGTATGTTAAGGTTAAATGCCACTGACTGATTTAATATATTTTGATATTTTAACTTGCTGGATGGCCCACAGTTCATACTTGGGAGAGGTAGTGTAAAGAAGTCTCTTGTCCTTCCATGTACGTTCCAACTCTGTTGACATTGGGCAGCTGAAGCTTTTATCCCCTTCTTTTCCTTTTTTTCTTCTTTTCCTTTTTTTTTCTCCTTTTTTCCATCTTCTCCTTTTTTTGTCTTTTCGTTTTTCCTTTTCTGTTTTTTTTTTCTCATTTCCCTTTCCCCCTATTTTTCTTTTTTCCTTTTTCTTCTTTTCCTTTTTTCTCCTTTTTCACCCTTTCTTTTCCTTTTTTCCCCTTCTTTTCCTTTTTCCCCCTTCTTTTCCTTTTTCCCCCCTTCTTTTCTTTTTTTCCCCTTCTTTTCCTTTTTCCTTATCTTCCTTTTTTTCCACCTATTTTCACCCTGATTTCCCTTTTTCCCCCCCTTCTTTATTTCCTTTTCTCATTGAGTATAAAAGGTGGCTAGGCACACTCTCCTTTGATAGAAATAATTATAGCTTTTGTATAAATAGTTTTTAAAAATGCATTGTTATGGACTCTCATTGCATAAGTATTTTACACATATTTTATACATATTTATACATATTTCAGTATACATTAATGCAGATTTATTTTGGGATGGAGTCTGTTTTTCTTAGCTTAGCTTTGGAAAGCTGGGTTTCAAAGCCACCCTCAGCTCCCTGAGTTTTCTGTCCTGTCAACATCAACCATTGATTTATCCAAAAAGTCACATTGTTTACCACGGAGACATTCAATCATAAAACAACTTCCAGTGTATCCTGTGCTCAGATAGGGAAAAGCATTTCCTAGCTGTGAATCCAGCTGGTCTAATCTTTGATGACTTTGGTTCAGTGGCCAAATCTACTTCTTTGTGCCGTCCTAATGCACCATTAGATTAGTTACTGTCGCTGGAATTGCTGTCGCTCAGGCTCTGCTTTGTGGAGGATCATGGTATTTTTCATAAATCATTTTTTTTTTCCCTTCTTCTTTTACTCTTTAAAGGATAACAGTACTGTGGCTTTGCAATTGTTTTATGAGGCAGTAATCTTGTTGCTGGGAGGATAAACCGTGAGGCCAGAGGCAGTGCTTATCTCTGGAGAAGCCAGTTATTGCCCAGGAAATCTCTACAGAACATCAATTATCGCAGGTTCCACCCCTTACAAATAGCAACAACGAGATTTTGTGTCCAAAGTAGTCCAAAATAAACCCAAAATGCAGTACTTGGGGGATTCTTTTGCAGTTGGTTCACAACCTTCTGAACTTTGTTTGACTGTCAAAGGCCAAAATCCTGGGATGTTACTCAGGGCCGTGCTCGTGGCTCACGGAGCATCCACAGGCTCTGGCATCACCAAAGCCAACCAGAACAACCTATCCTCCAAAAGCCATGCAGAGAGCTCCTGGTTTCTTGTCTCCTTGGTTGTGCCTTTGACTCAGGCTGCAGGAGGAGGATTTCCCGGTTCAGGCAGCGCTGCACCCGGAGCAGCAGCAGCTTGGGAGCTCATTGCCTTTCACTAGACATTAATAACATTTTTAGGCCTTTCTGCATTTAAAAGCAAGGGTGGGGAAGGCAGCCTAGGGTGATGATCACCGTGCTAAGCCTGAGTTGGGTGAACAGAGAGTGATCCAGGCACATTCCACACGGGAATCCCGCGGCACCGAACTGGGAAATTGCTAAACATCCCGCCCTGGTGCACTCTGTCTTTAAGAGGTTTATTCAATTAACCGTTTAAACTTTCATTATATTTTGCCATTTGGTGAAGAGGATTCTTATGCATTTAATAGTTTTATGCATTTACCCATTAGCCCTTTAAGTGGGCTCGCTGGGGCGAGCTCTGCCATTTCCCAGCGGCGGCCGGGGAGGGCGGTGGGCAGAGCAGACAGTGATCCATGACACGTGTCACGGCCGTTTGCATCTCCCTGACCTCCCCAATCCATCTCCCCGAAGGTTGCTGTCCATTAATCCCGTGGCAGCTGTTGGTGCAGCCTCTCCGAGGGGCCGGGGCAGGTAGCCAAGGGTTCAGGTACCTTCCCTGCACGAGGAGCCCAGATTGGCAGGATATTTGCATCAAAACACAAACTTGGAAGAAAATGACATATGTTCGTTAACCTAAGGGCTGCTGATCACTTTAAATACTTTAAATTAATCCAGCTTCATTTGTTAAAACTAGCATCATCTGCTTAACAACTGAGGGAACGCTGGGTTATGCTTCAAAACAGGCACCACAGCAAATCTTACCCCGGTGTTTCATGCAAGGTTGTCTAAAACTCAATTTACAGCAATATTTGTATTCCATGTCGGTCCTTATTCCTTTTTAAATTCCTACCACGCAGCGCTGTGCCTGTTTCCTTCCCTTACACTGCAGATATTTCTGGCCCTGCTCTGTCCGTGCAGAAAGCTGGGCAGGTCAGGGATTTATCTGCATCCAGGCTGCTTTGGAGGGAGCTGAGGGCAGGACTAACCCACAGTCTGCAGGTAAATTCAAGCACTGGGTGTGCAGATTCTCCCCAGTACCAGAAGCTTCTGTAAGCCAATATTTTATGTCTCTTTGGCTTCTGATAATGGCTGAGAATTAAATGTTTGCTGCCTTCAAATGGAATTTTTAAAAAGTAAGATAAGCAGTGGCCATATAATTGCCAAAGCATTCAGAAATGGAGGGCAGGTATAGATGGGATATTAGGAAGAAATTCTTGGCTGGAAGGGTGGTGAGGCCCTGGCACAGGTTGCCCAGAGAAGCTGTGGCTGCCCCATCCCTGGAAGTGTCCAAGGCCAGGTTGGACGGGGCTTGGAGCAACCTCTGGTAAGTGGAAGGTGTCCCTGCCCATGGAACCAGGTGATCTTTATGGTCCCTTCCACCCAACCCATTCCATGCTGTGTGATTCCATGACTCATGTCCAGCTCACCAGAGCCCTCCTGGCTCCCACAGCAGCAGTGTTGTCTCAGGGTTGCTCTGTGCAGGCTCCTCCACGGCGGATGCTCTTCCCAGCCAAATATGACCACCTGCAAGTTTGTGCTGGTGTTAGCATTTTCATCTCCCATTATTCAAATCCAGCTGGCTTTGCCTTTGAAGTCCGTTCCCTCATGTTAAATGTTAACTCTAATTTCTCTTGGCCCAGGGAACAGATAGTGCATTCTTTCCTGTCTGTGTGATAATGGCCACAAGTGTGCTGGCTGCCTTCGGCCCGACCCGCCGCTCCAGCTCCCCGCTCTCCTCCACAAGGAATGTCGAGGCCCAGCTCTGCCTCAGGGAGCGGGTTCGTCCTGCAAAAACCTCCAGGCCAGGCCTGTCCCTGAGAACTGCCCACACACACACATCACATATATGTCCAAACCTCTCTTCCGAGACTGGCACGTGCTTAGGGCAGGGAAAAATCACCAAGAAATCGCATCTAGGGGTAGATTTTGAGCAACCACAGGGTGTTTTGGGGTTTTTTCAGATTCATGCATGGGCTGATGTTTTGCTTTTTCCAGCTGTACTAGCATTTTTCTGAACATATTTCCGTGCTTATGCTTGCATTAAGCCCAATAGCACTGGAAGAGGGAGACTTGTGACCATTTGAACTTGAAATCCCCAGAGAGCTTTTTATTCTAATAAAACAGCAAAATATTGGATACATGACACCCCTTACATCAAACTCTATCATATTAAGGAAACCTTAGAACTCTGGTCTGCAGTCTGGCCTGATACATTACAATTCATCTGGGATCAGTATGAGAAATAATTACATCTATTTATTTATTCCACTGTCAGAATGTTGACACTAGTTTTTCATATTGTCTCTGTCACGAAGAATCATAATTAAATAACATGTCAAATGCATTGATCATACATTTATAAATTTGTTTGATAGATCATGGAGGCCTTTTGTTGTTAGGAGATATCACAAGATTAAACTTAAAGTTTGCCAAGCCATCTACCTCATTCTACACAGGACTTTTTCCTCCTAATTAACCACAGAATTCTGATGGCTTGTCATTCTGATATTGCACAAAGTAATCTCTTCCTTTTTATTTCAAGTTGGGGATGCCGTTTCCCTTTGACCAAAACCTGGCCAGATATGTACAATCATATTAGGGGATGTAATGACATGCTTTTCTTGTAGGGTTTTTTTTTCTATTTTTCTGGCCTAATTCCTCTACTTAAGAGGCACTGTCTTATCACAAAGAAGATCAGCCAGAGCTGGCCTTCAGTTCTTGTGCTTTCTGCACAAAACAGAGCAGGGGCCTTGACCACCCTCATTCCTTCCCCTCTCCTTGTGGTTGTGTGTGGACCCGACCCAGATGGGCGAGTGGATGCTGATCTTTGGCCATGAATCCATGAACAACCTTCCAGCTCCTCCAAACACACCTCCACCTTTAGGAAAAACAGATTTTTAGGAAGGTGACAAGAACCAGAAAAATCAGTAACTCGTGGTGCTTAAATAGTACTGTTTCCTCCAAAGCAAATGTAATTTATAAAGAATCATATTCCCTGTACATGTGCTGCTTCAGAGGATAAAAAGATGTAAATAAATAGGCATTTGTTGTCCCTTTTTGATGTGTTTTCTCCCATTTTCCGTAAGAACATAAGCTAGGAGGGTTTTACTCAGATTTGGTGGCAGAACACATGCATTAAGATTAAGTTTCTTTTTAAAATTTGCATTCTTTGCTTTGTGTGTTTCCTAAATGGGGCAAGAGGGTTTCTTAGTATGTCTTAGTATTAAAATCTAAAGTAACAGACCTTCATTCTAATGAGCTTTGTAAATCTGACCTAAAAAGTGTCGCCTGGAGTCTTTGAAATGAGTTTCCTACAACTTCCTCTGATCTGATTGTGTGTTTTAGGGGAGGTTAAATGGGTTAAGATTCTTAGCTGTCCTAAAGCCATTGGAGTGATTCCTTATTAATCTTTTTCACCCCCTAAGACATCATCTACAGATCTAGGCGGATTTAGTACATAAGATAACGTAGCCAGCCCTGCCATAACTATCCACACAGCTTCTGAAAGGACAAAAGGGTGACAAAAATATGCAGAAACCCTTTGCAGAGGTTCATGTTAACAATACTTCCCAGTCTTTCCCTCGCCCGTGTCCAGCCCTCGCTCGTTGCGTAAGGGAAGTTTCATCGTCACAGGATAATATCTCTGTAACTTGTGATCTGAATTACAAAGGAGTTTGTTGTGCTCCCTGTCCTGTGGCAAAACTTGTGAGCATAAGATGGGGTCTTCAATTAGCCCTATGCCTGCTGATAACCAAGAGCTCCTTGTTCCTGCAGGAAGGGGCTCGGTGCCTGTGCCAGCGGCTCCTCCTCCCTGGGGCTCCCAAATGGCTTCTCCTCCCGCTCTCCTCTTTGCTGCTCCCCTTGGTGAGGCTGGTAGGGCTGCACACAGGGGCTCTGCTGAGGTACAACTTCTCCAGAGCTTTAATTCGGGGAGAAAAATTGCCTTTTTGCCAAGGAATTGGTGAATTTTGGGCACAGGTTGCCCAGAGAAGCTGTGGCTGCCCCATCCCTGGAAGTGTCCAAGGCCAGGTTGGACAGGGCTTGGAGCAACTTGGGATAGTGGAAGGTGTCCCTGCCCATGGCAGGGGGGTTGGACTAGATCAGCTTTAAAGGTTCTTTCCAGTCCAAACTATTCTATGATTCTAAATAACAAAAATAAGAGTAAAACCACAGAGATAGTTGCATTTATCTGAGTGATTGATGCTTCTGTCTCGGGCATCCTTCGACATAACAGGGCAGTTCAGGGCCTTTGCCTCTGGTGGGAAGGTCATACAGTAGCATTGTAATACTTTTACCATAAATATGCTCTTTTTTTTTTTTTTGGAAGAAAAAAATTTAGTTATCCTTTGACATCGACCATATATTTTACATGATCCTCTTTTACCCTGTTCAAGTGTTACATCTGCATGGCAGCAACAGCATTTTGGGTTCCACCCTCTTCTACTTGAGCTTATTTGCTCATAATGTTTTTGCTGTGCAAGAAAATGCAAGCAGAGGATTTGTTTATGAGTCTGTCCAGGGCATAACAGCATTGGGGAACCTTAGGTGTTGTACAAACAGTGGTAATATCATTTCAGGGATCAGCTGCCATTTAATCAACATCAGGAGATTGTCAATTCCTGCCGTGATTTATGGTTGTGAAAATACAGAATGATTTGTAAAATAACAAGGAGCATTCCCCCCCCAACCCCCCGAAGGGGGTATTTTGGAAACACAGCAAACTGAAACATGAAACTATTTTGGAAGAATTTTCTCAGGATTCTGAAGTGCTTGCCTTAGCATTGAGCTCCCTGTTGACATAAGTGTTCCTTAGTCCTTTGCAGGTGCTACTGTCGTCTCACAGAGCTCTCAGGAGCCCATTACAGTCTTTTGGCCTCACAAAAAAATAAAAAGAAAAACACTTAAAAATAGTGAGTGGCTTCTTCAAAGCTGGAGCTTGCCGATAAGGAGCCCAAGTGTGTGGTTTTCCCCGTGTTTTAACGCTCTCTGAAGTGTAAGACACACCCCATGGGGCCAGTGGTCCCCACAGTTCCTGTCCCACCGGGGTCACTGCTCTGCCCTTGCTTCCAGAATATCCTCAAGTGTCTGCTTAACTTCTTCCAGGCTGAGTTCTTAAATCATGATGACTCTGAAGTCTTAAAAGTTCTCTTCTCAGCTGGCTGAATATCCAAATCTTTCGATGCCAGTGGGCAAATGTGGCAAATCTTTCAAGGAAAGGTGCTAAGAACTGAATAAAAATCAAATGCTGTGTACCTAAAGAGGGGAGGTGGGATGCTAAGGCACCCTTCCTGGGCCCCAGGCTGGATCATTTGGACTTTCCACGCTGGTTTGCCTGTCTCTAAAAGGAGACTCATGATTTTATTTCCTTCCTGTGCTGCAGATATTATAGGTCTTTATAAAATGAATTCGGGTCACCAGGCCGTCAGCAACTTGTGAGTGCTTGGGCTTGTGGTTACTCGAGTGCAGTGCTGAGTCTGGGGGGGGCAGCAGCAGCAGGAGCTCTTCTCAAAGGACACAGAGCTGTCACTCTTCCTCTTCAACAACATTCAAACCAGAAATTATTAAATTACACGTGTATTTGGAAAGCTGTGGGACCCCTCAATGGCAGAAGATGAAAAGCTTACCCTTTTCTAGCAGCTGTGGTGGTGTGCTCTGCCCAATAAATACACCTGCTTCTGGAATTCCCCTTCTGCTCCTTCTGACACCAGCACTGCCAGGGATTTTTGCCTGCATGGAGACCAGCTTTGGGGTCTGCAGAGATGTTCCAAGTGGAATCTGGGAGAGCTCAGGAATGCATGCTTTATTTAAAAAAAAAACAAAACACAAAACCAAAAAACCCTGCAGGCAGTTTAGGTATTTATCTCCTGAAGCATTTTTTTGTACCTCTTAATTACTTATAATCTGACTTTTCTTTCTAATTGAGGCTCCCAGCATCTGTCTAGCTACCAATACTCTTAACTACTAATTTACATTGCAGTTGGCACCTGACCTTGCATGACACATGTAAGGCTCTTAGACAGATAATCCTGGCTTCTTCTTGAGACTTATGTCGCCATGGAGGGGTCAGTGGTGTGAGACAGCACAGCTTGAGGTGCGAAGTGCCACGGCAGCTCACACACTTTACCTTCTGAGTCTGGGAATCCCTTAACAGGCTGATCCGGGCTTTTGCACAGCCGGTCCTCCTGCTTTTGTCCCGGGCAAGGCATTTTTCTGCCTGTCACTTCCAGGCCCCTTAAAGCAGCATGTCTGTGTGTTGGTTAATTTGCAGACATCAGTAGGGCACATTTCACACTGAATTCCACCCCGTGGGGCCGTGTCTAATTGGACAAATTTGAGCAGCAGGCAGGAAAGCCACCGCAGCATGGAGCAGTGATATATGGGCACGGGGAGAGGGCCGAGAGCTTAAAGACACACAGCTCCTCTGCTCGCCTGCCTGGCTCCCACATCTGAAGCAGGATGGCTCTGCCAAGCAAGGTTTAACATCCCAAGTGAGGTTTAACATCCCCAGTGAGGTTTAACATCCCAAGTGAGGTTCAACATCCCACGGCACGGCCTTGGTGCTCCAGGATTTTTTGGAGTGGACACGTGTCTCTCTGAGCGTTCATTCCACTATGGAAGTGCTTCGAAACACAGAATCATTCAGGTTGGAAAAGACCTCCAAGGTGATGGAGTCCCACCTATGACCCATCCCCACCTTGTCACCCAACCCAGAGCACTGAGTGCCACGTCCAGTCGTTCCTTGGACACCTTCACCACCTCCCTGGGCAGCCCTTTCCAATGCTTAACAGCCCTTTCCATGAGGAAAGCTCTGTGAAGGAGCAGGAAAAGTGTTCTGCACCTTCAGAACGGGACATGGGAACATTCAGTCCAGCTCAAACCCCTGAAATAAAGCCCTGTTCAGCTTCAAACTGCACAGCTGCCATCCACGTTAGGGTTTCCTTCAGGGAATTTCCTGCAATATTCCAGCGGCAAGGTGGAGTGGGGGGGCTGTTATTAGTGAAGAGGAAAGGGGGGGAAAAAAAAGAATTTCAGGACCTTGGCAATAAAAGTGGGCTGAAGGGTTGTTTCTGGTCATAGATATTTCTTTCCTATTTTATGTTGCTTAAGCATAATAAATGTCAGATGGCTGGAGTAGCATGTTTTATTAAAATAAGTGAATTTGGAGGTCATGAGAGCACTGTGTTGGTAGCATTGTGCACAGGATGGCTTTGTCAGGGTGGGTCCATCCCAGTGTACAGGGACCAGTTTTAGAGAGGGAGGAATAGCCTAAAATCCTATTTCTGTGTAATTTCTCCGGTTTTGGTGTCTCTGCTCAGCTCACAAACAAAAGTGCCATCTAATGACAACTAGGAAAAGTCTTTTGGAATGTAAAACTGAAGAATATTATGTGGTTTGGTTGGTTTTTGGATGCTTTTGTTAAGTGGACCGAGACTCTTAACTTGGTTTTCATAAATTGTGGAAGGGCCACCAGAAGATGATGTTTATCTGTTGTCCCTTCTCTGCTGCTCTGGTTGTGTGGTGCAGCTCTGCAGAACGGTCCCTGTGAGAAACCCAGCTCCCAAGTGTCTTGAAGTTCATCAATGTAATTTGCAAAAATACCAGCCCTCCACCCCAGTATTATTGTTTCTTAGAATATATTTGTGTTAGAGACATTTTGATCTGTTAGAGGTTGCCCACTTGAATTTTGGTTGTTTTTTTTTTAAACGTCTCTGAGAAACATTGCTCCATATTCTGATCTTTCATAGATAACAGTAGGTCTGAAAAAGATCTTATTAAGCTCAAAAGCCAAGCGTTGAAACAGCTTCCCAGAGGATGGCTTTGGTGACAAGTCCTTACATTTTGCATCAGTCAGACCATTGTGTCGTGGGTCTGAACCCGGACCAAAAGTCTCGGTCTGACTCTTGAATGGGCAGAGAGTTCACTGGGTGCAGCTGTTCTAGAGAGACAGGGAAAAAAATTAAGTGGCTTGGTGGTTTTGAAAGGATCCTAGCAGAGTTTTATGCTTCTGCTACAGTATATTGATGCTCAGGGATTTAAAGAAGTGGATGCCCTTCAGCTCTTCCCGTGAGTGGAGTGACCCACGGGGCTGCCAGTGTTGAGCATCATCTCTCACTGCCCCAAGATGCCAAATTATGGACTTTTCATGAACAGATCTCTGCCAAATGGCATGGAAGTGATGGCTTCAACAGATAGTAATTACTGTTTTCGCTCTGTGATGGATGTCTGTGTTTAATGTAGTCACTAGATGAAAAGGGGAGTCTTTGGTTAATCAGATATGGGTTTAGAAACCAAAATTAAGTCATTCATGTGGATATGGTTGAATTTCCTCCTTTCCTTGTGACCTGCTCCTTCAATCCTGTAGCTTAGATCTGAGGGTTTGCTTTACTTAACTTCTCCCAAATTGAAATAAAAAGCAGCTTACTTTGACATTTATCATGGGAACGCTGTGGATTTTCCCCCCTCCAGGCTACTCAAAACAAGCCCCAGGCCCAGCAGTTCTGAAAACTTGTGTGAGGCTGAAAGTGCAAGATTTAATGCCTTGTAACTTTAATCTGTCTCCACAATAAATTATTTATGCAGAACGTGTCAAAAAGGCAGATGTGGCAGAGCAGTAAAAGTTGCCGCCGTGGTGGGTGAAGGCAGGGGAGGTCATGGTGCTGGGTGCTGCCTATTGGCATCCTGGCAGGCTGGCAGAGACACCAGCTGTGATTCAGGCTCTCCTCTCTGGTCACATTCCTGTTTTTCCTACAGGAATGGCGCTGCTTCCCATCATAGCTGAGGGAAATCTTCCAGTGGAAACACATTCAATCCCTTAGAAGTACAAAACCACCTAAAATACTAGAATGTCTTTAAAAACATGTTAAGTATTAGACCAACAGCTACCAGGATATGAACAAGGATAATTAATGTTTAAGGACCAGCTTTCACACTGATGGGGAAGGCCACATGAGCAGGTGGGGAAGGAGAGTCCTGCCAGGCATCCCTGGATCCAGGTGTGACCCGTGACTCCATCACCCGCTCGCTCTGCTGTTCAACAGGAGTGACAAGACTTCTTCTGCCCTCCCCATCCCCTTCTTCTCCTTCTGTGAGGTGGCAGGCACATCTCCCATCCCAGCAGGATGGCTGGTGGGGGTGCCAGCCCCGTGCAAACCCCGTCCCCAGCTCCTCCGAGCCGTGCGCGTCCGTCAGCGGGAGCACGAGTCGCTCGCACGGAACCTCGTAAAAACGAATCGTCGCTCAAGTGCCAGGGCCATAATTAAAAAGGTTTTGTCTTTTGGGTTTTGTCTACATACTTTCCTAATGCTGTCACTTGGCAGGGCCGGGGTGTCTCTCGCGGTGTAATCGCCGCAGAACATTTCCTTGAAAGCGCGGCCCCACCCCGCCTCCTCCTCGCACTTGCATGTGGAAAGCACCCACTGTTTTATAGGCATTAGTGAGTTGTGCTTCGCAGTGCAAGGAGGTATTAACTGTCTGTGCTGCTGAGGCAGCTGCAGAACAGCTTTGGAGATGAAGTGACCTGCCCGAGGCTGCGCTTCGGGTGCTGTGGCAGAGGCAGGAGCTGCGGTGGTGCCTCTTCCACAGGGAAGATACGGAGGCTCTGACAGGACAGTCTGTCTGTGTTGTTTTTCTTCTCTCCCTGCTGTATAGGGCCTGTATGTACAAGGGACCTGTATCACCCCAGAGCAGCAGCACCTTGGGTTGCATGGTCATGCCATGGTGTTCATGCAGCACCAGCGCTCCAGCTCCTGTCTGTGCTCCCTTCCTGCCTGGTTTTCAGTGGGAAGCTGGGATTGCAGGGACACCAGGCCCTCTCTCCTCTCCTCAGGCACTTCTCATTCATTTGGGTATTTAAAAAGCCAAAGGGCTCTCCTGCCACCCTGTTAAAGAGTGCCAGGTAATCTCTTTATGTAGTTACCTGGATTTCCCTGCCCTGGCATCACCACCTGCACGGAGGGTGAGGAGTGCAGGTGCCTCCCTGTCAGGGGGCTGAATGGCAAGGAATCCCTTGGGGTTCATTTCTTAAAAGAGTGCTTGTGGTAATATTAGAATAAGTAAATAAACAGAACAGATCTTTAAAATCAGTTGCAGAATATACTTTCTATTTTTGGTCAAAACTTTGAAGATCTGGACATTGTCCAGCTGTTTCGAAATGAAACCTTAAATTAAATCGATGGCTTGGAGGAGGTTGTTTAATTTTTTTTTAATCTTTAGTACCGAGAAAATTAATCTTCTAGACAGGGGTTACGTTTGAGGGAAGAGCAGTGCATGGGCAATTAGGACTTTTTCCCCCCTTCAGAGTAGTGAAGTGAAGTTTGGGGTAGTACAGGCTCAGGTCTTCAGCTGGGCTAAATTAGCACAGCTCCTCTCAGGCTCCAGCTGTAGGCACATATTACTGCTCCATTGCAGCAGATCTCATTTATGACATGTTTTTAAAGCAGATCTGTGAAATGATCCAGCTTTAAAAAAATAACACTAATAAGGGTGTAGTTACATGAGCATCTTATCCCACAGCAAAGCCAGTTTAAGAGGCTCCCAGCCCTTCCCTGACCCTGCCTTCTCCTTCCAACCCCACGCTTCATTTCCCCTCAGCTTTGCTGCTGCAACTTTTTGGTGTTTGTGGCTTTGGGTTGGGTTTTTTGTTTCATCTTTCTCGCATTGTTTCAGTGATCAAGTAGAGCACATTTCTTTAACACATGTATGAATAGACAGAGAGTGTGGTGTGATGAAGCTGATGAGGGACAAGGGGAAGGGCTGGGAAGGACCTGGCAGTGGCAGTTTTTCAGACTTGGGTGCCAAAATGGGTGTTCTTGCAGCTGCTGCTAAAGCCAAGTGATGCTGAGGGGTTTGTTTGAAGAGCCAGGCAGGTGAAGAGCTGAGTGGGCACTGCTGGCACTGCCTGGGGGGTGGGAGAGATCTTTAAAGGACATCTAGCCCAACCCCCTGCAGTGAGCAGGGACATCTTCAACCAAATCAGGCTTCTCAGAGCCCTGTCCAGTGTGACACTTCCAGGGATGGGGCATTTTCCACCTCCCTGGGTGACCTGTGGTGTTGGCTGAGATTTTGACTCCTGTAGTCAGCTTGGGCACAGTTACAGTCAGTTCCTGGACCTCTGCTGAACTGGAGCCACAGCTATTAGTTATTAAGTGAATCACACTGATTTTTTGTTCTCCACAGCACTTTGCTTTTCCCCAGGGCAGCAGTGGTGTTAGTGCTGGACTAGAGGAGAACCAGTGGAGATTTTAAGGAATCTCGGAATACTTCACCCTACCAGGAAATCCAGCCTACTGGGATTCTGCACTGTGCAGCAATGAGATCAAATGCTTTCCTAACCTATTGAGTTCAAATGTATCTTGAATATTAGTAACGATGGCGTAAACATTCAGCTCTTTGAAAAGTGTGGTGCCTGGTGAGCGTCTGACACGGTGTTTAATGAGTGCAGGAAGGTTTTTTTATCCAACTGCCTTTGGTATGTGGAACGTGTTTTCTCCTTGTTTTGGCTGATCTCTTTAAAAATAATTAAGTGAACAGTTGCATGAACAACACAACGTGGTATCTTAGAGCTGCACGTGGTACAGATCGGGCAGAACGCGGCGTTGGTTATCGGTGCTCCCCCAGCCACACGTGCAGATACTGTCCCACATCCTTTCTGGAGGAGCTGAAAAACATGATGACCCCCCCCAGAGTGGCAGTTTGACATTTGTTGGGGAAGCAGCAGGGGGCTGGGAGTGATGCAGGGAGCCCCTGTCCCTTGGTGCTTGCCAGGGCAGCCCCCCATGGCGGTGCTGGCAGCGATGCCCCAGGAGGGGTTTGTTTGCCTGCTGCTCTCTGGGAGCAAGATATATTACTCCTCTTATTCCTTTATACATTACACAGAGTGGAAACAAAAATCAGATATAAACACAGAGTCCATCAATCATTACTAACCCAGAAGATAGACCATGATAGTAAATCTTCCTTTTTTCGTCTCCTTTCTGGTCTTTACACACAGCAGTACAACACAGTGTAGGAATACAGGAAGAATTAAGTTGCTTGGATGCACACCAGGGTGTAAAACCATCTGTCTGTACAGTGGTCATGCCTTGGGCACTGTACCTGCCCACTGCACCCCTGACCATGAGCCAGAGCTGCCTTTCTCTTGGCATCACAAGGTAGTTACTGGAATGGTCTGGATGAGACCAAAGGGGCTTTTTAGGTGAAGTGCAGCAGTTCTGGTTTAGCTGAATCAGGAATAAAGTGCTTAACCACAGCCCCAGGTGGAGGCAGTGCCCAAAATATCCCCTAAGTACAGATTGGAACCAGTGGCTTTGCCATTTGGATTTCTTTTAGTAATCAGTTTTGCAGCGGCGCTGATGAGATCGGGGTGGTAAGAGGGGCTTGTTTGTATTTGGTACTTGTGTCATTTCTTTTGTGATTAACCTTTTGTGTGCTACAGCTGTTCACTGCAGTCCAGAGGGGGTTTATGAGTTGAGAATTTATTATAAAGTTCTCTAACACAAGGAATCTGAGCTGGATTAAGCTGGGTGTGCACAGGTTGTTGCAGCAGCATTCACTGGCCTTTCTTCTTCCTATAATTCTGTTGGTAGCACTTATATAAAATTCAATATATAAAATTCATATTAGAACATTAGCAAATGCAAATGCATAGCCACATTCTCATCATTTCCCCTCATTTGAATCCTTTGGATAAAGTACTTTGTTTTTATCAATTCACAGGCATGGCAGTGACAAGCCTGTTTATAACTATCAGTGATACTGAGCAGCAGCTCCAAAAAAGCCATGGGATTTTGGAGTCAGCACTGAGAAACTTTTCCATAAATGCCAGGAATAACATTATATTTGAATATTTAACCCTTACCCAGGCAATTTGAGGACTGGAAACCATATGTGCTTTTCATAATGGGAGCCAAGATGACCCTACATAAAGATAAATATAACTACATGAAAGCACTCAGGAAGGATGGTCTTGTGGTTAAGAGCTGGGCAAGGACTGGGGAGCTCCAAGGTCTAATCCCAGCTCAGCCACAGGCTTCTTGGGTGATCCTGGGCATGTAACTGAATCTCTGTGTGTTCAGTTTTTTCCATTTGTGAATGAGAGATAATAACCCTGCCCCAAGCCATGCCAGGAGGAGAAACACGTTGCTATGTGGGAGGTGTGGGCTTGGAGATGGTGCCGGTGACCACCAGGATAAGTCTCCCCAGGTGCTCTGCTGAGGGTCTTCAGAGTTATACCTGAATAACTCCTTCTCCAAAGGCTGCTGGGATAAACTCCTGCCTTAATTAGACAGCCTGTCAGACCAGGGAGGCACACCTGAAGTCTGGGAAGTCACATCGTTGGCAAATGTTCCTTGTTTGAACACAATTTAAATTCAAAAGCAACAAGGGGAAAAAATGAGAAAAGAAGAGGGAAACCTGCAGTAGATGAGACCATCTGGTTTTGTTTGAGTGCTACCTAAGTAACTTGTGTTTATTGGTTATAGACTGGTGTTTGCTTTATACGCTCGCGGGCCAGGTAGCTCTTGTTCTGCTCGTGACTTGGCACCCACTTCTGCCCTTTGAGAGTCTGCTCGGGAGGTATAAATCCTGCTCCTGTTACTGTTCTTTGAAAAAGTGGGATCTTTCAAGTAACCATCAAAAATGAGACTTCATTGGTCACCAAGAATTCCCACTTGCAGCCCGTGTCTCCCACAGGGATGTGATTTCGTCACCACGGGAGCCAAAGCGATGGGCTGACAGTGCCTGAGAGGGGCATCCTGTCCAGCTGTTGGCAGGAGCAGGGATCATGTTGGTGAGATAATGCCTCTGCAAGGAGCAGCCCTTGCTCTGGGAAGCAGGTAAAATCCCGCTGGATGCCGAGCAGCCGGCGCTGGGCTCGTGCACAGGAGGTTCTCCTGCTCGTGCACAGGCTGGGCCACGTCAGGTGCAGGGGGGGAAAGCGATCACCCATTGTTTAGAAGGAAGAGTTTTGATGTAATTATACCCTTCAGCCATTGCCACACTTTCCTCCCTTTCATCTTCGGGCAGGTCCACACGTTCAGATGTGAAGCTGGAAATGAAACACATCTGGATCCCCGAAAATGACAACAGACTTTTATTTGCTATTTTTGGTATACAACAAAAGCTTTGTATCTCGCTAATTGAACATATGGGGCTCTCCCTTGCTTTTTTTTTCCCCCTGCTCAACTCCGCTTTTCCATGTGTCATCGTACGATTCCAACATTTGATCTGTCGAGTCCATCTTGGCCATGTGTTTGTTGTAATCTGCTACACATGTCGGCTTGTTTTCGTGTGCGTCCTGACCTCCAGTGAGAGCTGCAGTTGTTTCCATCATGGATAGTGTTGAGGAGTTACACATCCTTTTTATCAGTGTATTTGGCCACCGGCAGCTCCTCGCAGCGCGGAGCAGGGATCCTGCCAAGCCTCTGAAAGCTCGGTGTTTGGGGAAGCCATATCTGTTTGTGTTGTGATACCAGATGCTGGCTTTCCTCAGCGAAACAGGAGTGGAAGGGAAAGCTTCCCAAAAATAGAAGATATCCGTGTGAGTTAAGTCCAGCCTCTCCCCGAGGGAAGCTGAGGGTCAGCGTTAGCCTTGCTAGAGCTGGAGTGTAAGGGAAGGATGGAGGTGGATGGCTGGACAGCTGCCACCGGACAGATCCACGTGGATCGGTGGGATCCGTGGAGAAGTGGAGTTTGCTTGGGCAGAACTGTGCTCTTCAAAGAACAGTCTGTGGGATACAGGCAGGAAAACGCTGCCTGGAGTTGGAAGGCTGAGGCCTTCAAAGCAGGCAGTGTCATAAATACCCAGTGGGAACTTGGCCCCGCCGCACGGGCGTTCGTGAGACTCGACTCGTTACGAATACAGGACCTCTTGATTAGCATGAAGGGTTCGTCATCAGGATTTTTTTGTGCCTGTGGGGGATCCACTTAGTTATTTCCAACTACAGCTCTAAATTGTTCCCATGCTTCATCGTGCTTTGATTAGCTAAAATCTTGCAGTAACTGTTTGAGGCACTTACTGTAACGAAAAAACAGGTGATGGTGATCAAGCCATAGGGGATGGAGTAGGAACTCTTGGGGTGCAGAGCCTGGATGTGGTTGGAGGCAACCCCTGTACAGGTTCCTGAGTGCTGAAGGACCTGCAGCTTTCACCGTGCTGCCTATTCACCCCAGGAGAAATGACAAATAAATGCCAAAAAAAGGAGGTAACTCTGCATTTAATTGCCTGCACACACATGCAGGCACAGCCCCAGCCTGTGGGTCCCCATCATGTCCCAGCTGTGCTAATAGTCACCTTTCCTGCAGTAAATACTGGGCCAATTTCATCACATTTGGCTTGTGTTTATCAACAGAGCACTTAGGCAATGGGGTTTTGGTTGCAATAAGGGAATGAGTCCATCTCTGTCTCACCCCGAGGTGAGGGATGAGGAGCCATGCGTGGGGTGTCCTGGCTGGAGGTTCTCCTCAGTCTGTGTCGCAACCCACTGACTGCAGCAAAAATCAAATATTTGTACTTGAAGGCAGAGCTGAGGTAATTCCCACCAGGAACATGCCATCTCTCACCAGTTGAAAAATATTCTACATTAGTTGTAGTATTAGTCTGTTCAGTTCTTGACATAGCACTGCTGAGCAATTTTGTCTTAAACTCCCTTTTTAGCCAAGAGTGTAACCTTAAACAAGTCTGAGGTTGCACTCGAGGACTTCCCAATCAACTGAGGAATGAACTCTGAAGCAGAAGTTGTATTTAGCAAAGTGGACTTACAATTATTATTCATAAATGCACATGTTATGGCTGCAGTTGTTTCACTTCTTTCTTTTACAGCCCTATAAATTGTATACAGAACATAAAGGCTTTACTTCTTACATAAATGTTTTGCAGCCGCCATAAATTATCTTTCTTGCATTCATAATGAAAAAAAAAATCACTGTTTGATGTTTTATATCCTCTTCCCTAAAATGTAAAATATGGTAGTTGGAGCCAGATTTTATCTCATTTGAAAATAAAAGAAGGTTCATTTCCTACTAATTTTTTTCAGTCTTAGGTTTGGAGTTCCCATGAAGTGTTGCCCAATCTGCAAGGCAGCGTTACAGTAAACTCTGCTTTAGCTGAGGCTCTGTGTTTGAGTTGTACCAGCACTAATAATCCTCGTCGTGAAGTGGGTTATGAACACAGCCTGAATCCCTCTGATTATTTTTTTTAATCCCTAATTTTGGTTATCTTTCATCTCTCTGCACACCCCGATCACTGGCTGAGTATCGGATTGTTGAACTTCTCTCCGCGCCAGCCCTCGAGGACCCTGCCCCAGCCTTGCTGTCCTGGAAGCAGGCCTTGCTAAACTCCCAGCTCACTGGTTTGCAAAGCAAACTTCAGCCTTGTACTATTTACCTTGGCAAGTGCCCGACCAGATTGATGATCTGTAAAGTGGATTTGTTATTTGGCTGTTTGCTTTGGCAGCTCTTGAAAGCAGTTTGCTGATTACAGTCCCAGATGTCATTGCATACATTACTGTTCACTATAAGTTCCTTTTAAAGTTTTAATTTCAGCCACAAATACTATTAAGCTTTTTGCACCTTTCTGTCTTTAACTCGTGGATATTAAATATCAAGAGCAAACAGCCTTGATTTCCTTAAGTTTTCCTCTCATTGTCTTTGCTGACCTCCTCCAGGCGTGTCTGTGGTGCCAGGAGGAGGGATGGTGCTTCCCCCCAGCTCAGTGCTGTGCCCAGCTGTGCCACAGGCAGTTGCAAGTTGGTCACATGCAGAGTTTCCTAACTGCAGATAACCTGGAAAATGGCCATTTTTATAAATTATCAGCTTTAACATGACCAAACACTTGGGTCAGTGGGGTGGAGATCAGGAGCGATGGTCACCAAAATCGCCCCGTGCCCCGTTTGTGTGAGGGTTGGCACAAACAGAGTGTGGTTTCCCTGGGTTGTATCCCCATCTCCTCAAACTATTATCTTGACTTTTAAAGGCTCTCAAACCCAATAAGCAATTTGGCAAATCAATAGGCTCAAAATCAATTTGTTTCTGACGTGGGGTAATCCTGAGTTTGGCTCTGGTGCCAGCAGGGCTCTGCTCCAGCGTGCTCCACACTCCCAGCGCTGTGCATGCGACCGTCGGGATTAGGGTTGAGGAATACTGGAATATTTTATTTCAAAGTGCATTTGCCCTTCTCAAGTCCAATAAGAGGCACATGAGAAGCTCAGCTGGGTGTTTGCTGCTGCCCTGCTGCAAGTGCTGCAGGGCTGTCCAGGAGCAGAACCTGGCACAGCCCGGCGTGGGCAAACGATGCTGGTCCTGGCCTCGAGCAGTTCAACCAGCCTTTGTGGCCAGGAGCTTTTTTTTTCTTTTCAGTGGGGGCACTTTCAGCTTTGAAATATTTCAGTTGAAGAAGTTAATTCACTTTAAGTAAGTTTACTTTTCGAGGGGAGGATATCATTGTAGTATTTTTGGCCACTGCTTGAAAATTCCTCTAACCCTTTACTATAATAAGCAAATTGAGCAGATTAAAGACACATTACGCTGCCAAATGGTTTTTCTACGCAGGGCGACATATATTTTTTTTCTGTGGAAAAGGTTGTGGGGGTTTTTGTGAGCTGCTATGCTTTTTTTAGCACTTCCTGTTTTATTGTGTTTGAAGTGTCTTTGTGGTGACCTGTTGGGGTAAGATTCTTCCATATGGAAGTGTTTCTTCAACTTTTAATCATTTTGTTTAAAAAAAAAAAAAAGGTTTTAAATCCGATTTGCAGATGTCTCTGGTTTTGTTCGCTGAGAGCTAGTCCAACTCACTGCAGTGCTGTAGAAATGATGGATTGTTCATACACAATGTGACAGTGACATCCACACAGTTGCACTCTCAGATAACTTCTTTAAAAGCTGTTTAAAATACCTGTAAAAAAAAAAATCATTTGTTTGGGTTTTAATGTATTTTTCTCTTTGAAAATTATATTCCTTCAAAGATTTGGGGTGAAACCCAGCCTTCACTGAGTGCCTTGGTGAAACTCCTGTTGGTTTTGGTGGAACTGGGGTTTCACCAGTAGACCATGAGTTCCCATAGGCATCTCTGAAGCGAAGTAGCATCAGGACAACAAGCAGGTTTGTGTCTGTTCCTGGATGAAATCTTGCTGGGGTTTTACACAGGGTCAAAAAAAGTTGCATGTTTGTTTTTAAGCTCTATGAGACACAGTCCTTCATTAATGTACAACAGAATGTAGATCATATTGGACTCGCCGGGCCGTAACTGAGACCAGAACTTGGACCACTGGAGCTGTGTTGTAGCTGCATCCTGTTTCCTATTAGTGCTGACACTAACATCTGAATTTCAGATTTCATCTTGTTTAGGTTTAACTGCTCAATCAGTGCTTACAACAGGCATCTCAGGACCTCTCTGTGGCTGCCTGGCTTGCAGGGGGTGCGAGGGCAGCGCTCGGCACCGGCGCGAGCTTCGGAGCTGGTGGGGCACAGCGTGTCCATCAGCCACCTCCAGACTCTCCCTGTGCATCACATCCCCAACATTTTAACTATAAGAAAACTGGCTTTGACAGTGTTTTTGAGCCCACATGTGAATACCACATGTTGAGGTCTCATGTCTGCAGTTTCACTCCTAATTAAGTGTAGATGTAAGTACTGGGTATCGTATAAGGTCTTTGGCTCTCTGCAATTCACCACAAGCATCTAATTCCCACTTCCTTTGTCTTGGACCTATTATTTATACGAGGAGGGTACGTGGACTCGGTGGTTACGAGTCTGTTGGATTATTATGTTTCTGTAGCTGTCATCCTGTCAAGGGTCCTGCAGAAATTTGCACTAAGGGCTCTTGGTAGTTTATTGGGAGTAAAATCCCCTCCTGTGCCAAAGGCTGGCCCTAGGTCTGTGCACCACTTAAGTCTTGCTAAGCCCTGAAAATGGGTCTTAAATCTTATATTGGCCTTCTCAGTGCGGAGGTGAACTGCATTCTGTATGAACAGTGAGATTGCCAGTTCAGCTGAGGCTGTTTGTCTCCACTTCTGTGAGAATTAGGAAATTAGGATGGAGTCTCTAAACCTGCCTGAACATTTTGATGCTCAGCCCACAGAAGCCAAAGCCTTGCAGCTCTCTGACCTAACAACAGCATGGTCTGGAAAAAGACAGCTTTTTGATGTAGATGGGCACTGAACTCATCTGGTTTGGATTTTCGAGGTGTTCCAGAGTCATATTGTTACTACAGGGGGTCTTCTGTGAGCAGCAATATGCAGTGACTTGCTACTGAAACCTCAGAGCATTCCCAGATACTTATTTCTTGAAAACTGAAATCAAGTAGCTCTGCTGTCTCATGTCTATTAGACAGATGGAGAAACTGAGGTGTAAGATGGACTGGGCTGGTCACAAGAGTATCAACAAAACTCAGATGTAAAGCTGGAGAGTTATTTTTCTACCTCCATTTGCTCTGGTTTTCACAGTACTCAGAGTGTGTTGGAAACATTTCCAGTAAGGAAATCCTTGCAACCTTATTTTCATTTACCCAAAGAAGATCATACTGATAAAACCTTTCCAGGGATGCTTTCCCTTGTCCCAGCTGATGACCTGACATGTCCAGATGTGGGCGTGGGTTTGGGTGTTTGGGTCTGACTTTCAAAGTTGACATGGAAAAGATGGGATTATGCACATGAAGGTCATTGTCATCTCCAGACCATCTTCCCACTGCACCCTGGCAGGGCTGCAGGGGCTCTGAGGACAAAGTGCCTTCAGCTCAATGGCAACTCTCCAGTTTAAATATTTCACCAAAACACCTCCAACATATCCCACTTCCTCAGTAGTTTCCAAACGGTGTCCAACTAGATGAAAATTAGCCAGTGTCTTGCTTTGTAGAGCTACAAAGGTCAAATGTCTTGGAGAGACAAGGTGCTAAGATGCTAATTCTCTCCTTGGAATGAGAAGGCAGTTCTCTGCTCGATTAAGCAGAAAATGCAGGTGATCTTAAAACATCTCAATTTTTGCCTCCTGTTTTGAATGCAATTAAACAAACTCTGCTGTGATTTCAGGAAGGATAACCAGCTTCCAGTGCAGTCCCAAATCCCATCCTAAGACCAGATATGAGGCAAACAGCCTGAGGAGGCTGCAAGTGTCCTGGGCTGGTCCCTGCCCTCTCAGTCCCCAGTGCGGGACACACAGGAAGCTCGCCCTGAACTTTCTGTTCTCACACTTCTCCTCTTGGAATCTTGTTTTCCACTTTTTGGAGATTTGTGAAACACATGCTTTGGAGGGTTCCCAATTTTTTTTTTTTTTTCACAGCGAGAAGAGAATTGCTCTGTGCGTTGTAAAAGCCCTCACGAAAAAAGCACGCTCCTTTCTAACGGACCTGCCTGGAGCAGCTCAACAATTCCCATTTCTCATCACTTCACAGCGCATTTTATAGGGTATAAAAATGGTGTTATGATCCGTGTTCCCAAACCTTGCCTCAGCTAGCAAGAACATCAATAAACATGGCTTGATAGACACCAGAGCTGCCCCGCCGCTCCCCCGGCGCTTTGAACGTGCCCTGACGTACCTTTGGAATCTATTCCCCATTTAGGAAACTCCTCGTGCCTCTGTTGAACCTTTAGCACATCAAAGGTAATAACAGTGCTTAGGAGAAGTGACTTCTCCCAGGATACATTCCCAATCTGGCCACTTAGAAATATTCCCTTTCCTTCATCTCGTGTCCCGCTTCTTGTTTTTTCTCATTCCTTGATTTAAATTAATCTGCAGACTGGGAGGTCAGTGTTACCTGGACCTGGCAAAAGATTGTGCTTCATTTCTCCCCCTTTCCTTTTCCTCCCCTCTCTATAAAATTATTATTGTTATTTCTTCAGTTCACAACTGGGATGATGGGTTGATGTTTGAACAGTTACATGCTCCGTTCCAGGAAATTCTGTCTTTGTTCCAAGGCTTCCAGCGCAGAGGCTCCTTTCACCTTGATCTTTCAGCACAGCACTAAAACATTTGGCAGGTTTCTTGTCACATTTTTTGCTGCTGTCCAGGGCTTTTGAGAGATTCCCCTTGGACGGCTTCCACCTTTGAGCTTGCCCACTGGAGGAAAAACTTCCCCTTGAATTTACACAGCCACATCATCACGAGTGGTGCATCCCTCTCACATCTTCATTAGCTTCCTCACCTCCTCTCTGGTTTGAAAGTTTTTCCTCCTGATGCTTTGAGCTGATGGGAAGGTGGGGCTGGAGCAGAAGTTGATCCAATGGGCTCATAGATCCTTGCTGTGCTCACCAAAGGGAGGTGGCTCAGCAGGCTGCAGAAAGCAGTTCCCTCTGCAAAACATCAGCGGTTTCACTCGTAGTTTTAGTCTGGAAAAGGTGTAGGATCAGCTTCTACCTGAGTTATAGGAGTCTCCCTAATAATCAGCTTTCTTTTCCATATTAAATTCCCCAGAAACTTGTGATTAGCCCCACTTCTGAGAGTTCACCACGGCTTAATTCTACTGTAAAACTGTCAGCAGTGATTTTCTTGTTTAAAGACAGGTTTTGGTTCTTGTACAGAACTACTTCTTGCTAAATTCCTTTTCAACCAAACACTCTTGTCATTTCTCAGCCATTAAGGACAATAAACTCCATCTTTGGATTTTTACATGCTGGACTTAGTTTATAATGATAGATGCTTGTTTATAACGCACTGAAGATTTTTGTTAGCTCTCTGGCATAAAAATTGGAATCTTCTCTTTTGATTCGTAGTTATTAGGAGCAGGTTTATCCTTTCAAATACGTACAAGCCATGACTCAAGTGGAATATTTATTGTCCACAAGAATGGGAGACTGCAGCTCTCAGAATCCATCTTGCCTTGGCAAGCAGCATCATTATGACCATCAAACTATTCACATGAGTTGAAGCTGATTTCACAGGAGGATTTGGGTGTTTGCAACCCAGAAGGTCACAGCACCTGATTTTCAGTGCTTTGGTCCCTGTGGAGAGACCTGGGGTTTCTCTCCTATGTGCAACTGGGCAGCTCCAGGTGTGGATGATCCCACTTTTCCTGGGGTCCTTAAGCCTCTTGGTGCTATAAAATGTGTTTTGAGGGTGCAGTAAAGCTGAATCAGGCAACGAGAAACACCCACTTGAACCATCCTGGAAGTCCTGGGGAGGGGCCACAGTGCTGGGAAAACTGGAGCAGTGCTTCACAGATCCAGGGAAATCTGTCAGACAGGGCCTGTTGGGTCAGGCAGGGATTTGGGGCATCATGATTTGGACTTCCAGACACCGAAGTGTCTTCTCTGTACCGGGTGACTCCTTGTGGAATGGTGCATCCCAAATGACATTGGGGGTTATATTGCATCATAAATCAGTGAAAAGTATGTCCTTGCCATCACTGCTCCAAAATAGGGTTTACTGAAGGAAAAAAAAAGAAAATTGACTGTAAAAACCCACTTCTTGTGCTTCCAGCTTAGAGCACACCATATTTCATGAGTTAACAGCACAGCGTGATTTATCAGACATTCCTCTCAACTGTGATTTATTTTGTGTTTGCTTGGCTTGGTGCACCCACTTTTTTCCTATTCTTGTAGGAAGTAAGGAAGAAAAGTAAGAAAAAAAAATCCATTTTAATTTGTCCCATTTGTAAGGATGATGCCCTCCAGGCACACCCTTCTGGTCACCTGTAGTGATTCCTGCAGCAGGAGGTCAGAGTGCTGCTGTCAAGTGAAAAAACGGTGCTGTTACTCAAGGCAGTCAAAGTCCTTGTGTGACTCTGGGTTTTTTAAGTAGTTCTTGCTTATTCCTGAAAGCTTTGCTGTTGGCCATGAAGGGCGAGCCACCGCTGCCTGATTCCTGTTTGCTCTTGGAGTTGTTCCTGCAAGTCTCCGAGTGCCAACGTGGAGCTTTGTGGAAGGGTAAATCTGCTGCCCTTTGAGTGCAGTCTGTGCTGGGGATGAGAGGGAGATGAGTTAAATGACCGAAAGCCTTAGGCTGGGACATGCCAGCTGCAATCATTTTTTCACTCCATCATCTCACCTTGCAACGTCGCTCTGCCTTATCCAGCCACCAGATGCCTGATGGATAACACAAGTGACAAGGGCAAAACCTCCTCCATGGATGCGGAGGAAAACTTCAGACAGCGAGGACGGGGCTGCTGGCTCCTGACCAGCTGGGTCCTGCCTGGCTGGAGTGAAATCCCTGCCTTGGATGGGGTTTGGGAGGAGATCAGACCTTGGTGCTGTGAGTCCCCGAGTGCTCTGGCCCTGCTCCAGCAGCACACTTAAGCACACACTTAACTTTCAGCATATATATACCCCCATTGAAGTCACTGTGGCTCTTTGCATGCTTAAAAGTAAGTATATGCTTAAGCTGGCTCAGGACCAGAGATTTCAGTGCTTTGTAGGTCCAGTCCTTTGCTGGAGCTCAGATAACTCGCTCGTGCAACTTGGCACGTGCTTTTAATGAATTCAGAATCGGGCCAAAAGAATTTATCTTCCCGGACTTGGAAGGCTCACAAGGAAACAAGTTTAAGGTTTTGTTGAATTTTTTATTATTTTCTAAACATAAAATTTCACGTTTCTCTGTAGCCCCTAAAAAAACACATTTTCCTCGTGTTCTTGGAGGGACCCAGAGGCTTGGAGTGAGCAGTTTCCAAAAGGCCCAGAGCTGATGGAGTAGTACCTGGGATGTGCTGCCTGCCTAGGGAAGGGTGGTGGGTCTGGAAGTCCTGTCCATGTTTTCATACTTTGTAGGAAGATGTGGCATTGCACTGGGTTGTTCTCAGGCAGAAGATTTCATTCTGGGCAGCCCTGGCTTGGGTGAGCTGGTTAAACCTTGATGTTCCAGCTGTTCCCTGGTGTGAGCAATAAAACTCTGTCAACACTGAAAATTTGGTTTGCCTCAGCAAAGAGTTTGGTCCTTTAGGTGTGTTTTGCAGTCTTTCCTCCATTCCCTGATCTTGGTCACTCAGAAGTTGCTGAGTTTCCAAACCAGTTCCTGATGTTGGTGGTGCTGTATCCTCACAGCAGCTGCTCAGCTACCCCAGACACAGACATTTCCATCACCCTGGTTTAATACCTGAATTCATCTTGTGCTGGTTGTGAAATATATTAAAATTGTGAGTTCAGCAGGCTCTGCACTGGATATAACCCTAATAAGTTGAATGGTAACAAGTGTCAGAAGGTTCATCATTAGGAAGAAATCCTTCCCTGTGAGGGTGGGGAGGCCCTGGCACAGGTTGCCC
>NW_016690271.1:1843425-1887335 GCF_001604755.1 Lepidothrix coronata | reverse complement strand
GGTGTCCCTGCCCATGGCAGGGGGGTGGAACAAGGTGGTCTGTAAGGTCCTTTCCAACCCAAACCCTTCCATAATTCTGTGTCTTGTGCTGCAGGCGATGGCAGGGGCTGGGTGTGACCATCCACGTGCTGGGCAGAGAGACCAGCAGGAAAAGTCACCCTGTGAGCTCTTCCCAAACACCCAGCGAGTGCCTGGTGTTTGCAAATGAGATTTATTTATCCCATGTACAAGTAGTTATTAGACAGTAGCTTGGAACTGGCGCTTACATTATCTCATAGTGAGGTAAGATAAATAAATTACAAGTTGGAGGCCCCGAGCTGGATTAGTGATGCACCTTAGGAAAATATTTTGGTTTCTGTTTATATGTCAGCTGGGTTGAGAAATGTTTCATCTGGGAAAGGTGATATGAGACCAGAGGAACTTTTGCTGCTATAATGCAAAAAATATTTCAGTTTCTCTCTTACCAAGTTGTCAGTGATGTAAAGGAAATTTCGTGTTTCCGGAGTGTCGATGCTCAGCTGCTTCCCCACAGATGCTCTGCTGTGAGCCTCTCTTGGCTGACAACAAGCTTTCTATTATCTCCCCTTGTTCCTGAACCTTTTTCTGGCTGCAAATTACTTATGAAGAAGAAATGACCCCCCCCTTCCTTTGCAGCAGGTTTAAAATCCAGTATCCCCAGCATTCAGCTGCAGATGAACTGTACCCACAATGAACTTGGCCTTTCCAAGCATTACACTCTCTGTTTCTATTACACAAGAAAGAGTCTCCTATTACAATTTGAGTGATATATTAGTACATAGCACGGTTCCAATGTTTTTTCAACACTTAAGTTTTTTTTTTTTTTTTAATTCAAATGAAACAATCAGAATTAAATTCCTTGGCTCGGGCAGTTACCACTAACTCCCAAGCAATATGACAAATCCACGCTTGTGTCTCAAAGTGTAACATAAGATCTTAGTTATCCCGAAAACCCCGATGAGTTGTCAGATCTTTCCTTACTTGTGGGTAAATATGAGCCTTTTATAATCCATTATGTGTCCTTTGTACATGTATATATATATATATCTGCATTTGCACATGCCACGAGATTGATAATAAGCAAGATAAATCTTGCTGTTTTCTTAAGGGAAGTAATGCATTATTCCAGTCCCTGCAGTGGAATTGGCATTTCTACCTCACTAAGGCAAGGTAGGCCTGCAAACCTCTTCCCAGGAGTTCAGAAATTACTTGGCATATAAACAAATAGGCAAATCAGGATCATTCTGTAGTGTCACAGAAATGCCAGATGTGTCCTTCCTGCATCTTGCCCCGCTCTCCCCACAGCATCCTAAAATCGCGGCTTTTCTTCAGCTGAGAAGTCAAACAAAATAAAGACTCCTCTAAAAAAGCCTCCGCTGAGATTTAATGGAATTCACTGCGTGTTTAAATTTCCTAGGCATTGTTGAAAATCTCAATAATCATCTTCTTGTAAGCTTAGCTAAGTCGTAGATCTTCAGAGAGTGGGAAATTTTACTAGGAGGGAAAAAAAGAAAAAAAAAAAACACGTTACTGGATTTTCTAATTTTAACCAGGACTGAGAATTGTAAGTATGTGAATACCACAAGAAAACATTTCCAACCTTGCAAAAACTAAGAAGTGCTGAAGATCTTTTGCGAATCCTTTTTTAATGAAATTTCCAGACCTGGAGGTTGAAAGAACATCAGGTGAAGTTTTTCTGCTGTGCAGAGTCGTACCTGGTGACTCACACCCACCCCGGCTCCTGCAGAGCCCTCTGTCCTTCAGGACACTCTGCTTTATGCCAGGATTAAATACAAAGAAATGTTAATCTCTAAGGGGGTTTGGGGCCGATTGTAGCATTCCTGATTTTTTCCAGGCTTTCTGATTCTTTAAAGCGTTAAAATATGCAGGAATCTTGCTGTTCAAGGGGACTGGGGAGGGGGAGGGAATTTCTTGGAAATTAATTTTATTACGGAGGGATATTTTGTTTTTAAAATCATAATAGCATCCACTTATACTGTAGTTTCCATCTCCTTTTTTGCTTTTAGACAGCTGGATAAATGGCATCCAGTATTGGAAAAATGCGCTCATCTGATTTTTCAGTGCGCTGTGCTCCTTAGGCTGGGGGTGAGTTGCACCTTCTCCGTGGGTGCCTGCAGCCCATGACAGCACCCACCTGTCCCCACCTGTGCCCCAGCCCCCACGTGACTCTTCAGAGCAAGATGACAAAGTCCTGTGCTTCTGGTGCTGCAAAACCACAGGGGCATCAATTCCCCCGTTGACACCGAACGCGCATTTTTTTGCGTTTTATCTTTTAAGTCCTGCTCTGGATGGATGTCACATCCTGCCTCCGGTTTTTAAGCCATCCAATCTCTGCCATGTCCTTTCACTAACCTCCATGCCTTGGGGAAGCCAGGAGCTCAGCAAGGGCCGGAGGAGCTCTTGGCAGTGCTCAAGGGGCTTGGGGGGGGCTTCGCTCAGCGTCGCGGTTGCGGGGCTCGGCGTGGTGTGGTGGCAGCTCTGGGGTGCCTGGTTTGGTGGCCAGGTGTGCTGCCAGCAGGAATCTGCACTTGGATGGCATCTAACAGAGTGGCTGGGAGCATTCAAGGCGAAGGCAGAGTTTAATAAATACACTTAATCATTTATGTTTTGACCTTAGCCCAGACTCGTCCTCAGACACAGAAAGCGGAGAGTTGGAACCGCACTCTGTCAAGGCTCCTTTGGCAAAGCAGGGCAGCCCTGCTCTGAGGAAAGGCAGATCCTTCAGAAAGGAGAGTAAAAGGTCAGCACTAATCCAAAAGGACAAGCAGTGTATGTCTGTGTGTATATTGGGTTTCACATATGAAATCCAGTCATGATAAATCTGATGGCTTTAGAAACATCTACTTTGATTAATGAAAACATAGTTCCCATAGACCACGGGTTTCATACTTCAAAGTTCCCCTGGATTTAGGACCTTAGGTTTTGCTTATTCATATAACATGCAGGAAACTATTTTTAAATGAATAAGAGAGTTTAAAAAAAGGAAAAAAAAAAAGGCAAATGTTTCAACATCGGTGGTACAGATAGGCTGGATAATAAGGAGCAAAATTAACAAACAACAGACATTTTATTATGCATTTTACAATAATGTTTACATTCTTTCCTCTATATTTGTTTTTCCTTGAAAAGATTTATGTATTTATAAAAATGTCTCGCTGCTCCAGCTCTGAAAATTGCAGCCTCGCTCGTGTTTGAAAGCCTTCAGGATGGCTGTGATCGCTGGCTATGCTCCTAATCATCCAAAATGCTCCTCCTGAGCCCCTGGTTAACCCCTTGTGCAGGAGGAGATGGAGTTTTTCAGGATGTGAGGAGGAGCAGGAGGGTGAGATGGTCCCTAAGGACCTGCTGAGCTTTCACCACGACATCACTGTGATCCTGAACATTGCCATCGTTGCCTTGGCCACTGTCCTGAGTCTGTGGCCGTGTGGGACATGGGCAGTGGTTGGGCAACTTCCTTCTGGACCATCCTTCATCCCACGGAGCTGCTGGGCACGGGGGCTCCCGAGGCAGCTCCCGGCAGCTGCATGTTTGCTCAGAGCTCCTTTAGAAACACTGACAGAGGAATAAACAGGGGTTTTGTTTACAAGCCTGGAGTGCTGGGGAGGGACGAGGAACCTCTCGGGCTCGCTCAGCCAGGAGTTCAAAGGGATTTGGAAGTGTTGGTTGCCTGTGGGACTGGGTACCCCGGCCGAAGGCTCCGTTAATGAAGTGCACTCACAGGATACAGGGCTGGTGAGTAATGTCCTGTTTATAACAGAACTGTGAGAGGTTCTGGAAAAAAAGAAACTCTGTGGGAGGGAAGATGACAGGGAATAGAGTCACTCCGAAGGCTGAAGCTCCTGCCATCGTTTCCAAAGGCAGTAATTAGCACTTACACCTTGGTGTAGCAGTGGTTCACAGGGATGAGCTGGAGCATTCTGTCCCACTTGAGCTGACCACAGGGGGCTGGGACTGCAGCATGGCAGCTGTGCATGGGTGGGGATCAGCAGCACGTGCCACATGGTCAGCAGCCAGATCTGGGGCAGGTCGGGGGGATGTTTCTTCCCCCACCCTCAAATGAGGCATTTGGGCAGATCCCCGTTGGAGCACTGAGAGCGGCCGCTTTGTGCCATTCCCCCTGGAGTCACAAAGTTATGGCATGGAAGGGAATTGGCAGGGCCTGTAGGAAAGTTCAACCCTTAATGTTTGAACGGGGTATGTTACAGTTTGACTCACTGCTTTGGGCAAGGGTTTCCATGTGCTGGTCCCTCACACACCCGTGGGGTTCCCGCTCCCGGCCAAGGTGTTTCTGGGCAGCTCCGTCCTGCCCCCGCTGTACTCACCAGCACGGCCAGTGCCAAGTGGGTTGGGACTTCCTTCAAAGCCCTCTCTTGCTTCTGAAGAGGCAGGAGAAGTGATGGGCGACCCCTCCTGTCCCTCCAAGCCCCCCTTGGTACCCCCCAGGTCCAACATCACACAGGGTCAACCCCCATCCCATTGATCAGGATGCATCTTCTATCAGTGAAAACTGGCAGGTCGTTCCCCCCCACCCCCGTTGACTCTGTTATTTTTGCTCACCCTGATGTTGCAATATGCGAGGTGAGGCTCAAAACTGTCAAGCTCTTTAATAGAACCATTACTGTATTTTTGGAGAACGTTCTCTGTTTGATTTACTGTTCCTTAGAAGACAGGAAATGGAGCTACTTGATTTCATATTTTAAACAAAGCCGTCCAGAGGTTTAATGAAAAAAATTTTCCCTGGCTTTCGAATTAAAGGGCTATGGTGAAAGATTTAGCTTAGCTATTTTGACTTAGAAAAATAACACACTAGAAGCATTAAAACATTTTGTAAAAATACTTTTTACTACTAAATTTTTTCAGAGGAGAAAATAAGTTTCTCTGGTTTTCTCGCTCTTGGTTGGTGGGGCTGGGAAATGAAAGGACATTTCCAAGGTTTAGGGTGAGGGTTTTTTTTAATTACTTCTGTAGAATTTATTTTGCTTTTATATTAAAAGCCTTGAAACAATTGCAATGCTAAATCCCGTGTGTCTAAGCAAGGTAATTTGGTGTGAGTAATAACAGAAGCCTTTGCCATTAATAAAATGCGAGAAACGTTAAGCAGAAAGGTGAGGACCTGATTCTGCTCCATTGGCAGTGGTGGGAGAAAAGGGAGACAAATATCCATGGAAGGGGAGAAGTGGGAGGTTGTTTTCAGGCAAAAATTAGAGTTGTAATTGGAAAATCCTGTGTGTGGAGCACAATTAGCTCGGAGTGTTTGGAGCAGTGTAAACTTAAACTGCAATTGCAAAACAAAGCACTTTTGACCCAGATGGTCAATCCAAGGGTCATTCTTGTTCCATTTGGGTTGATCTGGGGTTTTTTATTGGTAGTGCTGTGGGTCTGGGATGATGCTTGGACATCATACAAAGAAGGCTGGTGGTCTTTATTCCCACCCAGTTTCATCTCCAGTAAATAAGCAGAGAAGTGAGTGTTCTGCTGGCCTCAAAACACTGTGCAATAGGATGAAATATCGGCATAATTTTAAGTCAAGGGGATTTTTTTTTTCCAGTGATTTAATGAGGTTTCACCAGGATTTCACTAGTAATTGCTTGACTCAAATAATACCCAATTTGCTGGTTCTTGAGTTGTTTCTAAATGAATTGCTCCTTTTAGGTGGAACCTGTTCCCCTGCCAAAGCCGTATCCGGGCGGGGGACAGAGGGAAGTCTGGGCTTCACACGTCAGGGTCTGATATTGGTGGCTGTCAGTAGGGTTTCAGCGGTCTGTCAGTGGCAGCACAAGGCAAAGCCTGCCTTCTCTCAACCCTCAGTAATCCCTGGAATCAGCAGGAGCTTTCTCAGCCCCGCTGGTTCTGCAGGCACATTCCGGCGGCGGGGTTGGGGGATTTTGGGAGCGAGGACGCTCCACTGAGGTTTATTTGTAAACTTCTCGCTGGCCGGCGATGGGGAATTTGATCCGTTATCAAGTGAGATACTGGGATTGAAAAGGGGAGAGCGAGGCAGCCAGGGAGAGAGAGAGAGAGATTACAATTTAATAAATAGCAGAGATAGGGCGAGCTGCTATCAGTGTAAGTTTAATGCCATTAACCCGTGTGCCGTCGGGAACGATGCACGGAGGGCAAAGCACCCGCAGGCTCCTGGGAGCAACCAGCCCACTGCCGTGTCACACACACTCCACAGAAGAATTTTCCAAGGTGTAAAAATACCCAGGACTTAATTCTGCCTTGAAAAAATCATTTTACTCTGATACATGTGCTGTCTGCCGATGCAGTGGCAGGACAGACAGGAAGGTGTATGACAATTGGTCTTGTTTTTGCTGGAGCGGTTTTGTTTTACATCAGAGAGGGACAGAGCCAGGGATTTACAGTAGGAAAGGACCTGCCTGCTCAAACAAGGTCCCATTTTCTACCCCTACAGCCAGAATAACCTCAGTCACACTCTGCGTGTTCAGCTTTACCCAGAACACCTTTTATCGATGTGTGTATGGAAATAAGGAGGAATTTGTGGGTGCCACTGCAGCCCGGACCAGATGCTGGTGCACAGACCTCTCCTGTTACTCACAGGCAGGGCACTCACCCACGAGGTGCAGCAGTGGCTGCTGAATCACAGCTGGATGTCTGGACATGGATAGTATTGCCAGATGTGCACTGCTAACGTGGAAAAGGACTGAAAAGGGAAGAAAGATAAAACTAGAGCTTCCCCAGCCTTATAGGTTGTTGGGTTTTTTTTTACAAGAAAACTTTCAGTGCAGTTAATCCCTCTAACCTGCATTTGCATTAACACTTGCAACCTCACACGTTGCTGCTAAGAAGTTTTGGCAGCTCCTGGCCCTGATTGCAGAGGTAACACTGCACTTGTCTCCTTTGCTCTCACTCAAGTATCTCAGGAGCCAGAGCCCGGCGCTCCACGAAGTTTCTCCCTGTACACATAAGCAGGCATCTTGGCAGAGCTTCAAAAGCCATTTGCCTTATTATTCATGTGTCTGCTTATAGGAGCAGAAATGCTCCCATTTCTCACTTCAGGAATAAAGGCAGACACCAGGAAAGAGGAGATTTCTCATCTCTGGCACAACCCTGCAAACCTGTGGGAGCTCATCATCCCCCCACTGCTATCCTGGGGTTTGGGAAGCAGGTTTAAAAGCCCCCCCAGTGGCTCTCTGGGTATGTGAACAGGCCTGTCAAAAACAGCTGAAATCCGTGGAGTCTTGGAGTATGTGCAGAGTGGGAGTCTCAGGGTTGCATGAAACTGTAGAAGGATGGCTTGGGGGGAAAAAAGCTTCAAAAAAAGATCAAATTTTGCTTTTCCTCCTGCCTTTAGGAGAGCTGACATCATGAAAATGTTTCAGAGACTTAAACATCACCGGAATTACTTCGCCTCCTCACTGCATTTTCTCAAACAAGCTTCAAGAACCCTTGCTTTAAAACAAATTAGTAGACTGGAGCAACCTTATAAATCCAAAGACCCATTAAAAGTTGAAATATTTGGTCATTCCTCCTCTTGGTTTAAACTGGGATTCATCCAGAGTTCAAGTGCATGTATCACATAAGAGCCACGGTCCCATTTTGTAGAGGTCCATTTCAGTGTTGATGGTTTTCTAGTGCCAGGAATCCACTCTGCAGCCAGGCGAGGAGATAAATCAAAGTTTGTTGCGCGCCGATGAAATTCAGGAGCCAGGAGTCACCATTGCAGCCCATATAAATCCCTGAAATGCCAGCCCTGGTGCTTTTGTCCGTGCCATTAGAGTTCAAAATTATCTGCCCCTCTTTGCTGATGTATGGATTAACTGGCTGCCCGAGTGTTTACTAACGGTTATCACCCGGTACTTTGGACGTTATCAGAGGAAGGGACGCCTGCCGCGGGGCTTGGTCTCTCACCCTTTCTATTACCACCTGTCAGTGGCAGGGGGTGTGTTGTGAAGCTGTACAGTCACAGACTACAAGTGTAGATAGTTTCTGACGGCTGATCAAAGGGGAAAACCAAAGGCCTGATAACAAGGACGTGTTTCATGTACTTTTAACTTTGAGAAACATTGGCATTTGCATTTTTTCTCCCCCCTCCCCGCCCCCCCCAGTAGGCTGGCAGAAACCAGGCACAATAAACGCTGCATATTCAGTTACCTAATAGTGGAGTAAATGGTATGTGCTTGAAGCAACAAAGCATAACTGTAATCTTGTTCCAAGTGGGAATGATTTAAGTAAGCCTTCGCAGAAGACTTGCTGTATAATAAAGGAGAATCATTTTAATTTGTACTTTGAAGTGATCCTGAATTCGGAATCTAATCTTTGCATTCGGCAGAACATCATACCCTGCTGTGAATGAGGTAATAACTGCAAGTCAAGGGGTTATTTGAAGTGTCTTTTGTAGGTACGTGCGCTCCGTCACAAGAACCAGCATCTTCAGTAACGTGCTGCTGGTGAAAGAGTCTCTCTTGGAGCACGTTTGACCTAAAACTTCACCGGGCAGGAACAGAGAAAACCCACAGATACCCCAGACTGAGGGAAGGGCTCACTTTCTTCCCTCAGCAAACACACTTCAGACACGAGGCAGCTCTGCCACACTGTTGCAGTTCTCTGTTTTAAGTGCAAGAAAGGGGTTTGAGCTAAAATTTCTGCCTATTGGCAAAGACAAAATGACTTGACTGTTTCCACTGTGTGAGGTAGGAAGGGGGGAAAGGATCTCAGCAGCAGCCCAGTGAAAGACAAATCAACTTTAAAAGTAATTTCTTGTTGTCTAACATATACTTAAAAACATATGTATGTTTTTTAACATTGCATGTCATTCACATTTTGTTACTGTGCTGCTTTCATGACTCTCACTGCTGTGAGACCGGAATTGGGTCTGTATTTTTAATTTAACCTTTTTACTTAGAGTTGCTTGGTCAAAGCTGGTCAGTACTTAGGGCTCTATCTAATCCTGCCGTGCTGGTAACACCAAGACAAATCAACTTGAAAAATAATTTCTAGATGTCTAACATATACTTAAAAGTGCATTTTTTTTAACATTACACATCATTCACATTTGCATTATTATGCTGCTTTTGTGACTCTCGCTGGTGCGAGACCAGAAGTGGGTCTGTATTTTAATTTTATTTTAATTTCGTTTACAAGTGCTTGGTCTCGGCTGGTCAGTATTTAAGGCTCTGCTGTGCTGGTAGCACCAACACTCACAACCAAGTTGCCAAAATTACCTTTTCACCGCCTCCAGACGCGAAAAGGGGCTTTGTTCTTTCCCTCGTGATCCGCGCGGGAGGAGGTTGGTCCTGGCGTGTCCCAAGCGTGTCCCAAACGTGTCCCAAACATGTCCCGTTTGTCTGTTGAAGGTGCCTTCGACCGGAGCGTGACCTTGCTGGAGGTGTGCGGGAGCTGGCCCGAGAACTTCGGTCTGCGCCACATGTCCTCCATGGAGCACACGGAGGAGGGCCTGCGGGAGCGCCTGGCCGACGCGATGTGCGAATCCCCCAGCAGGGACATAGTGGGATCAGGAACAGGTACAAAGAAGAGGTGTGATCAGAGATCACGTACATCTCACCCAATGGTGATTTTTGTTTTTAATTTTTATTTATTTATTTATTTATTTTAAGTTTTGCTTTTCTTTTTCTCTGTGCATTCTCTCTCTCTCTCTCTCTCTGATTAACTTTTGGAGGGGGGGATATCTCAGTGCGAGCGAGGTCATTCATAGAAGGGAATTAGTGATACCTCCCATAAACACAGTCTGAGAAACCTTAAATAAGTTGAAGAAAAATACTGGCACGTGAAGCCCTTTATCATAAGGGCTCTCCTCCCTCTCCTGCCAGCTCAGGAGCACCCGAGTTTCTCTGCAGGTTGCTGCCCTTGCCCACCCTGCTCCAAACAATGTCATAATCACACATATCCTCATTTTGTGTCCTGAATAGAGCCGCTGGTTCTGTAATCCAAATTAATCCATCTTCATCAGTGTCCATTATATTGATAAATTATATCATCTGTTTAAGTAAATGGAATGGCACGTCAGAGATTATGCTGTCAGGAGGGGCCCCGTGGTAGGAGATGCTCAGAAATTAAAACGCAGCTATTGCGGTTTTATTGTCTCCATTAATTTTGACTTGTTCTAAAAAACACCTCTAGTAAAAACACCCAACAGTTATGGTGGCTCCTGACATCAGCTGCCAGCTCGCTTGTTGCTCTTCTGGCAGCTTGCCTGGGAAAGAAAAAGAGGAGGAACTCTGGCAGAAAGGTGTGGGAATGCCAACCCCTGGACCTTTCAGGAAGGCTGTGTAAGGCAGGAGTTGTCTCTTCCTTTTGCTTTTGCCCTCATGTGTTGCTGAGAGTCTTGTGCTGCTCTGAGCTCTTCCTGCTCCTCCAGAAGGCGCAGGGTCTCTCCCACCAGGGCTCCTCCCCTGCTTTGCAGGTGGGTCACCTTTGGGCACATACAGCAGGTACAAAAACTGCATCTGCCTCCCACAGTCTGCAGGAGGAGGATTCAGAGCAGAATTTAAGCCCTTTTAACCCAACTGGTCACCTTTCCAGCTGTCTCTCCTCTGATTTCCATCTTGGGAAAGATGAAGTCAAAGGATTTGGTTTAAGATTTGGTATTAACAGAAAGAGTTGGTTGAAGACTAAGTGTGGATCTCTTAGAGATCTGGTGCAAATCCTCACCAGCTTGTTGCCTTGGATGAGGCACTTCATGTGTCCATGACTCCAGAGCTCCATCACTGCAGTGAGGATAGAGCTGCCTCACGGTGCTGGTGTGGAGTTTAGTCAGCTCGTGTCTGTAAAGGGCTTGGAAGGTGGAAAAAACAGGCTGTGAAAATAGAGAAAGGCACATATTTCATCACTTACTGACCCACACTGTGATCAGTGTGAACTTTGGGAGGGTATCCACTGCTGATAACGGGTCAGCACCCCTCAGGCTGTGGATGGTAGGGGAAAGGTGAGGGGAATACCTTCTCTGAAAGCTGAAGCCTTCCAGACATGCCAAGCTAAGGTGACTGACTGCCCTGGAGACTTCACAGTATATTATATTGTAAACCAAGAACTTTGTCAGAGACAGAGCCCTGTATTTTCCTTCCATTTCCACCAAGCCCAGCTGATGGCAGTGAGAGCCAACTTCTCTGGCAAAGGCTGAGGCTCACAGCACTGCAGGTGTAAAGGCAGAAAGGAGCTGTTTGCAGGGATGCCATCACTGAGCTAAAATTCATCCAGAGAGATTTCTCCCTGCTTTTACTCCAGACACATAAATCTTCCTAATGAGAGCAAGGTGGGTGCCAACTCAGAGCAGCAAATGTACGTGGCAGTAATGAGTAACGTGAGCACTGACCCGGCTCACCCCATCCCACCACCCTCCTCCTGCTCTCATTAACACTCTGTGTTTTCCTGCCTGTCGTGGGATTCTCTCTACCACTAACATACTTTATTCTCAGGATCTGGGCATGTGGTGACTCAGAGCAGCAGAGAGAACCTGGTGATAAGGCAGTGAACTCCCGTGCCCTTTCCACTTCCATCCCCTGACAGCTCTTGAGCTGCTCCTCTTACCAGACAGACATAAAAAGTTCTCTCCTGCTCAGATGGTACCTGGAGAGCTGCACTTGCCGAGGGAGTCGACTGGCACTGGCTGCCAGCACCATTCCTCAGGCTGGGAGCACAGGGAAGGGCTCATCTGTCTGCTGCTTAATAAATGGGGGAAGATAAGTGTGGAGCTACATTACCCTGGCTTCAAAGAAGAGGCATCTTTGTTGCCTCGTAACAAGTAGGAGAGTTTTCACTTTCCCCAAAGCACTTACATTGTACCCAACCTCAGCTGAACTGGTTTAGCTTTGAAAACATGCAGTTTTCTTCCTTGGTTTCTCTGCTGCCCACTCCCTGCAGCAAAAGGACAGCAAAGAGTTCAGCAGAAAAGGACACACTGAAGGTTTGCTTGTTGGTAGTTGATTTTTATGTTGGCGCTGCTTCCAAAACCAGTGGTTATATTTCTGCATTGGACTCAGAATTGTGGAAGTTATAATCTTCCTTCTAATAATCCTAAAATGGCTTATTTTAACTTGCTTATGCCTTTATGTTGTGCATCCTGCAACCTCTATTTGTGCTCCTTGGATTCGCTTCAGTCCTTAAATAGATTTTGCAGAGATTTAGCAAAACGTGCAAAGTCTTACTCGAGCTGCAACACGAATTAATGAACATTTCTAACTCGGAATGTTGAGATATGGAGCACATGCAGTGCACAGGTCCACTGTGTGGACAAAAAATGGGCAGTAGGGTGGACAGTGAGACTTTGTCAAGTGCTCAACTGGCCCTGACATGCACTTAATGGCAAGAGATAAATAGATTCTTTTAATGCCTTAACTGTTAGGGCATAGCTGACACGTAGATTTATTTAGTAATCAGGGCTGATGTGCTGCAGGAGTGAGGAGGAAGCATGTGCTCGTGGTGCACAGACATAAGGGGGGGTAGATACTCACAGGGTCTTTGATACCTGCCCCCTTGCACTGCAGAGCAGGAATGGCAACACTAACCCTGGGTCCTGGCTACTGGCAGAGGCAGAAATGACCCAAAGATTGGTCATTCCAGAAACATCAAACTGGAGAATGCTAAAAACATAAGGGATAATCTGGCATTTGCAGGGAAGGGGAATTAGATGGGTCTTTCCCACCTCCAACTCCAGCTGGTTGCCAAGGGCTGTTGGACAGTGGATGGGAGAAGAACCAGGTCTGGAAAATGACCCCCCAAAAATCTCCTTTCCTCGTGACCTAAATGATAACTCCAGTCATCCAGCTAGTTGACTTGATTGGGAAACCAGCTTTTCTCCTTGTTATCCAATTATCCAGACGACCCATGTCTATCTTAAGTGGAGTCTGCTGTACATAAGCTGTCAGCCCAGATACACATTTAATTCCAAAGAGGGCGTAAATTGGCAAAGATGCAAAAAGATGTTTTTGCTGTTTCTGTCAAACTCTCACTGAAAAAAAAAAAAAATTAGGTCTACTCCCAAATGTTAGTGGTCAGTGCCCTCTTTTGCTTGCAAAGCTTTGTTTTCAAGCAGCTACAATATTTACATTTGCAGTGCAGTTTCTGAGTGTGTGCTGGAACTTCACAGTGCATTCCCAAAAAAAAAAAAAAAAAGATTTATGTGATTTATGAAACTGTGCTTTCAGGAGACAAATATCTCTGACAGCATTCCACTTCAGCTGGACATGCAGAAATTGCCAGCCCAGGCTAGAAATCTTTCCCTCCAAAAATACAATTTAGTAATCAGTAAATCCTCTGATTCACCTATTCCTTCAGCAAGTACATTTTTCAAGCTTTCAAATGTATTTTGGTGATTTCTAGGCTTAATATTTAAAATTAGTCTATCATAGGGGGACCAAGCCATTACAGTCAGAGCAACAGGATGGTTTTTTTTTTTTTTAAATATATATTTCTTCCAAAACTCCTGCAAAACTCCAAGCCCGTGGGAAGCCCCGTGGCACAGCGGTGAGTTGCACCTCTGGCCCTCGGAGGAAACCATCTGGATTCCTTCCAAACGTCATGAACAAACTCATAATGCGATGAAGGAAGCTCATATGTTGAAGCAAACTCTTTAACCTGATTAATGGGATGTAAGTAAGTGGAGCTAATTAGACGTGCTGTTAGGGAATAGCCCGTAGGAAACCCGGGATCGGTGTTCCGGGCAGTTGGGATCCTGGTCCTCGGCCAAAGCCGTGTGGTTACACCAGCCTGAGCCTAACTCGGGTCTGGACACCTCTGAGATTTGCAGGGGGATGATTTTGAGATCTTTCTGTGGAGTGTGGGGCTTGGAGAGGTGAAGTCACGCATTTCCTGGTGTGCCTGGATGAGGTGGGAAGCGGAGGGAGGAGAGCGAGCCAGTGACTCCTGTGCAAGGAACATCCTTGGGGATTTTTTCCAAAGATACCTGTGGTCACAAGCTCTGTTCAAAGATCAGCAGCCACCTGAGCATAGATGTATCTGTACATTTAATTTCAGGAATAGGATTAGCCCTTTATAGAGTAAGAGCTTCCATTGGTACCTTCCCCTCTCTCTGTCTCTCCCTCCTTTCATTCTTTCCTTCCTCTTCCTTTTAATTTACCTAAGACAGTTTTCCCCTTCTCTCTCCTCAGCTGGTCCTAATCCTAACTCAGACATGGGCTGTAGGAACACAGGAACACAGAGCAGTGGATTTTCCCTCTGCGGAGCATTTCTGCCAAGAGATTTCTGCACAGGTTCAGTGCAAAACCAGCTCGGGCAGCAAACCCACTGGTGGATCAAATAACATCCATGCTAAAAGCAGCCTTTGAGCTTTCAGAATATTCATCCCAGGGTCAGAGATTAAATTACCCCCTCAAATAAGTTGAAGAGCTCAGTGCAGTTCTTCCTGCAAAAGGTTTATTTGGATGGGCCTCGTTTGAAAGGAAGGAAAATTCTGGCTCTTTAGGAGCCACAACTTTTGAAGTGCTGGGCAAGAGGAGCATTGGCCTTGCACACATTTTGGGACATGGAGCACTTCAGCCTGGGCTTCTTGCTCTCTCCTGCCCAAGGGTGTCCCTGAGCAGTCCCATCCCACAGCCCTTCCAGGGCTAACAGGAGCATTTTTCATTTCCCTGCAATTTCCCAGGTCTCCAAATCCATCTTGCCACCGGCCCTGGGAGTTTTTAGTGGAAGTTCTTCCAGGTCATACATTATTTCAGGGGGAGGGGGATGTCAATGCTGATGCCATGAATGTTTCTGGTGTGAATTTAAGTTCATTGAAGCCACAAGACAACTCTGACTTTTCTGCCATTTGATAACAAGTTGCTTATTATCAGTTGTGGTGTGGGGAGATTCCTTTTCTTTTTCTTCTTATTAAATCAAGGCATTTTTTTTAAGAAATATTTTATTTTTGATACAGACACAGCCGGTGAAGTAGCAGTAAAAAACATCACCACAAAGAGGCACATGGCTTTGAAATGTTTTGGTATGTAACACAACTGTATTGTTATCAGGTCTTAACTTTTGCACAAAGAGTATTTTTTTTTCCTTGTTCTAAAAAGCAAACCCTCTCTCAGCTTTCCAAGGGCTACACATACCTAACGTGGCCGTAGGGGGACAAACCCAAAAAAAAAAAATATCAAAGTGTCTCAAGTCATTTCACAAATAACATTGTTCTGTTTCTCTCCTTAAACGAACAAGAGTTTCTTTGATTTATTTTTTTTTTTAAGTCAAATTTAGGATTCTGCTGTTCAGAGCAGAGAGGTCACAAGGCCCTAATGTATTTAGCATTGACTGCCCTCTCTTGTAGTGCGTCTATTAGTCAGTAATTTGATTTGTACCTATTCATTTGCAGTCCCTGCAGGAGCTCTGAGCTGGCCCCAAGTATAATTGGTGCTGTCTCTATTTTTACATCATTAGATTAGCCCCGACTCCTGGCCACTTGTTGTCTGCGCTTGTCTGTCCATTTATACAACCTAATGTAACACAAAATTCATTACTGATCACATTACTTTCAACTCTGAAGCCAGCTTTGTGATAAACATTTTGTTAACCCTTTCCTGCCAGCGCACAGACCTGGGGGATAAATGCACTTTTCCCTTTGCAGAAAAATCGATATCATAATAAAACAAAGTGCAGTCACATTTCTGGATTTGTCATTCCTCCCGGAGAGAGAAATGGGGAGGAACATATAGGAGATGACTAAATGGTGTCTGCATCCAGGCATCCACACTGCTCTGGATGGAATGAGCTCAGCAGTGTCCTTTCTACTGGAATATAAAGAAGTGACACGAGATAGGGCCAGCACTCAATTTAAAACTTAATTCCTTACTCATTGTTCTGCAAGTGTTTTAGCTCTTCTGGTCAGGCTGTAATCAGGTTATGACATTATTGGAACTGGACATTTTCCTTCCAGTGCTTTGTCTCAAAGTGGTGAGCAGAGACACAGTTCCCTTTCTCCTTAGAGATTTGTTATTGTTGTTGGGGTTTGTTTTGGTTTGCTTTGGGTTGTTGTTTTTCCTCCTAATGATGAAGCAAATTAACTGCAATACTCCAGAATTTCACAGGAAAATTTAAAGCTCTGTCCTGTCTCGCTTGGCTTTGCTCACATTTGACTGTCTGTTGAGTCCCTCCTAAAGCATTAAGCTGTTTGCATCCCTGAGGCTTCTGCTGTTAATTCCAGGGGGAACAAGAGGAGAGCCATGGTAGGTATTCCCACAGGGAATTCCCAGCTCCACATGCAGCATCCTGCCCATGAGGTGATGCCTGCTAATCCAAAGAAATATATTTGGGTGCATGCAGAAGCTGTTGATTTTTTAACAAGTTTTCTAAATTCATGTTCTGTTTGCACAGCTTGGCTTGGAAATCTGTTATTTTGAGTTTTCTAAATATTTAGAAATGTTTCTCAGTGTTTATTAAATCTTCCCTTTAAAAGTCTGAGGCCTGAAGTCTGCCCCACACCGAGTGGTCCCACACTGAGCAGGGGGCAGGAGACTACAGGGTTTTTCCATCTCTAATCTCTATAATTACCTTGTCATTCCTTTTAGGATTCTTTGCATGGTATTTTTATGTAGAATACGACTTATGGCAAGCATATCTCTCTTAGTAAGTACAAGAGCCCTCGTCTCCCAGCATTTGAACCAGAACTGGTATTTTTACAGCTGTTTTGTGAGCCAAAACTTGTTGCAGCTGCTGAGGTGGTGGCAGAATAAAGACAAGACAGTTCCCGTCCCTCCTCCCGAGCCCAGCAGCCCCAGAGAGCTGTTTGGTATTTGCTGATTTTTGGGGTGTGCAGCACAGGCCATCACAAAGCTCTCATAAACTATGCATTGCCCTCTCCGGGGGAGATGGGAGAGGAGGCTGTGGAATGGAAACCCATTTGTGCAATAAATTGTTAAGCAGTCAAACTGTTAAATGAACACTTATTAGGGAGGTAGGACGAAGCATGAGTCACCAAACAGCAAAACACACATTAACACAGCAAAACCCCCAGCAGTAAATGGAAGGTCAAGAGCCAAAGCAATGCAAATGTTCCGGTGTGAGCCAACCCTCTGGCCCTGCAGCCTCCAGTGCTCTCAGCCCCTCTCCCACAGCAGGATCCAAACCTCCTGCTTTGGCAACAGCAGGCACAGGTCCTTTGGTGAGCCCCCAAAGTGCCACCTCTGCCCTCTCCAGGTCCTTCTCCCACCCCTCTGGATGCTGTGTCGTTTCCTGTTGTGCTGCAGTTTGCAGCCCTGCCCTCACCTTTCATCACCCCTTTCTCTGGCAGAAGATCAGGCAAATAATAACCTGATTTTTGCCTTGCTATCCATGGTGGAGTCTGAAAATATCAGGCCTTGGCTGATGGTGGTGTTGGCTGTCTGATGCTTGTAGGGTGTCTTAGGGGATGTGGTCAGGCAGAAGGAGAGAGGGATGGGGGAAAAGGAGAAACAAACCCAAAGGGGATTTTGGCTGGGGGAGGATCTTACTGATCAGTGGGGAAGGAGACTCCCTGGAGCATCCCTGTGGGACCAGGTCCAGTGGCTGCCCCCGGAGGAAGCAGGGTTGTGGCCAGGTCCCTGGCAATGCTGGGAATGCTTAGTTCTCCTTGAAGTATATATCCTAATTTGTGGTATGAAAAGATTAGCTTCCCTTCCATTCCTAGCCTGCTGTCTCCCCACCATGGATAATACATAAAACAGTAGACTTTTATTCATTAACATTTATGGGAAAATGTTAATATTAAACTGTAAGTGAAAAGCCCCATCTTATTGAATTCTTCTGCTGTGTTATTGGGAGCCTAATTTCATTTTGCATTTAAATAAAAACCAGATGACGTTCAGGACGGTCAGGGAAGCATTCTGTAAGTGAGAATTTATCTTACAATCTGGGTAAACAATGTCTCATCATTTAACAGTTATTATAAATAATGGCTTTTTAAGCACTTTGCTGGGAGTTCATATTGGCTCCACACGGGTTGCACTGAGGGAGAGAGAATTTCAGTGACATCTTCCAGGCATCCGGTGAGGAGGAATCATATCCTGAGCTCACTTCTCAAGCTGCAGCAGTTTTCATCCTCCTCTGGTTATTATTGCTCAATATTGTGTGACCAGAAATGCTAAGAGAAAGAAAAAAAAATGACAAATTGTTTGGAAGCATTTTGGAAATGAATAAACTATCTATGCTGCTGCCCCCACAAAAGGGGAAGGTGCTTTGGGGCCCTGCAGAGGTTCATGCAGGTGGTTGAACCTCCAAAGGGACATTCTTCCTGTAAAAATGGGGCTGTGTAAAAGTTGTACCTTCACAGAGAACGAAAAGGATGTTGAGGCAAAACATAAAGACAAAAAGATCCTAAACCAGCTGCTTTTTCTTTGTGTTTCTGGTGATGCCCTGTGAAATGACATCAGTGATAGTTTCATGCTTGAGAATGTGTGAGCTAAGTTAGAAAAAAGAGTAAAAACTGCTAAAAAATGTAAATAGCTTTTCCCCCACTCCTGTTGCTTCTATTCTGTCTTTAGTTCCTGTCTCTTCAGGTGAGGTGATGGTGCTTTGGTGCTCTCTGGCTTTGCTCCTTGTTCCTCAGACATCACAACCTTGGAGATTCCTCCAAGGCATTTCCCACCACGGGCAGGGAGCAGCTTCCCCACAGTCTGTCCTGCATCCTGAGGAGGAAGGAATTAGTTTTCCATGCAGACAGAAGCAGGTGGTGAGGGGATGAATTTTAGAAGCAACTATCCACTGTTGTGAAAAGACACCAAATTTGAGAGGGCCTGATGTGGCTGGTGGTGTCACCTCTGGACACTCCACTGTAATATGGCTGTTCCAGGACATAAACTGTTTACTGCCCTTTTCCGTGTGACTCATTTTATCCCATTTTCCAAAAAGACCCCCAGAGCTAAAATACCATCTTCTTTTATTTATTTATTTCTGGTATTTATTTGTTATTCCCTTGGTCAGTGACTTTCTCAGTAACTGCCCAACCCATGAACTCTGTGTTTACACCAAAAGCTGATGGTGTTGTGAAAGACAAAGGGTCAGTATCACTTCTCTGGCTGTTTCCAAAGATGTTTTTCTGGGAAGGCTGCGGGCAGGAAGGTGCTGGCAGGGTCAGCAGCCAGGACCTGCCCTGTTGCCTCTGTTCCAGCTCCAACTTGGTGTCATGGCATGGGAGCGAGGAGCCAGGAGTGGCTGGGAATGGAAAGCACAGGCAGAGCCCTGATGTCAGGTAGAAATGACATTTGGAGTCCTAATCAAGGGGCAAATTAACTTCACAGCCTTCCTCCCTCATCTGCAGCTGTGGAGGCAGCAGTGGGAGGGGAGCTGTACAGGGACAGATCCCTAACCTGAGATTTGGGGGTGCTTTCTTGCCTCCACTCAGGGCTACTTTTATCCAAACCCTTAAAAAAATCTTTTTATTATATTATGCCAGGATTGTGTTGCCTCCTCCTTGGTTTATCTTTTGGAAACGTGGCTGGTCACCCATCAAAATGTGAGCGAAAGGTCTGCAGAGGAGCACAACGTGAGGAGCAGGTACTTGTGTGAACTTCACTGCCAGATGCCCAAGTGCAAGGCAGGATCTGCCCAGCCTGAGATGACTTAAATGGCCTTTTCTGTGGGATGTGACCAGAGGAATGCCTTGGTTTGCCATCAGGTCTTTCAGGTTTCACACAGGGTTACCTTCCACCACGTGCTCCTCCGGCAGCTGCAGCTCATCCACACCTTTGTAGGAGTGTAACTACAAAGATGAGGCATAATAGAATCAATACTCGGAACAGTCTTTAAAATATGACTTTTAAAAAAGCAAAAACATCCAGTTTACTATTTCCAGCTGCCTTCTGGCTTCAGGAGCACAAATGGGAGCTGCTGTGTTGAACAGCTCCATTAACAAAGGGCCGAATTAAGCTTCAGATGTCATTTTTGTCAAGGCCCTTTCCTATTTATGTCTAACATCAGAATTTGGAGCTGTATAAATAAGAGAGAGTGTATTAAGAGCCTCAAGCAATCCTGCAAGGGAGAGAGCCCACGAGGTAGGCCTGTTGTTTTTTCCAGGCTGGGTTAATACTCAGCCAAGGTAAAGCTGTGATTTTAAGGGGCCGAGCTGTGAGTGCTTCTTAAAATTAGGGCTGTGTGTAGAAAACTGGTCTGTTTGAAGCAGCCACGTCCACGTAATCTTTAAAAGAATTGACTAGATAGACTAAATAAGTTGCATTAGGATTACTTGGATGGGTTTGGAGTTTCTCAGTGACACTAAACTAGCTCTGGGGAAATGAGAGGAGGAGGGCTCTGCTCCTCAGATCTCCACCTGAGCTCTCCCCACTCGAGAGCCTTGAACTGTTTAGATGAGCAGGCAAGGCTGAGGCTGTGGTGACATCATTTCATGAGCTTCAACAAAATTCTTCTGATTTGGACCAGCTGAGCATCTGCTTCCCCCAGACTTTTAACTTTTCCTTTGAATCAAACCCAAATTCCAGTCTGGTCTAGCTTCCTCCTCAGCATCACTCTGCACCAGGGGAACAGCCCAGAGCCTCTCACTGGCCCAAAAGGCCACTTTGTGTCAGAAGTACTAGAAGTTGTGCCAGAACTACTTTGCTTTGTAATATTATACTTTTAAAATGAGCTTGGCAATGTGTTTGTGTCAGGAGCACAGAGTGCACGCACGCAAGATGCACTGAGCACGGGAGTTGTGCTCCTCTGGCTTGCCTTGCTTTCCCACCTGAGGATTTTTAAGGAGGCCCTGTGACAGAGGTAGTCACAGAGAGGAAAAAATTGGGTCTTTGCTGTGAAAGAAACTGCAGTTTGGAGGGTCAGGTCTGAAATCCCCCGTGCAGCGTGTTGGCGAGCACTGCCCAGACCCTGAGCTGACAACCAGGTTTGTGGGTTTGACCTTCAGGCAGCTTTTCCTTACCCAGCCTTTTTGCTGGGACTGCTTGGCCAAGCCCAAGGAGGAGAAGGAGCCCCCCAGCACTCCCCAAGTGCTCCTGGCCATCACACTCCTGCTGCAGCCTCTTCTGGGACAGGACCCTTCCCATCCCGAGACCTTGAGTGACTCCGTCTCTGGTGGGAAGGGGGATGCTCAGATCCACACGTGGGGTCCACACCTGCTCTGGATAGAAGCCTGGTGTTTCAGGAATAGGAGCATTGCCTCCAGAACTCCTGAGTAAGATCACAAGAGTCCAGCGGGTGCAGGACACGGAGCCGGTAGGTGTCATAAACACACATTTTACTTTGAATTTGTAATTGCCTTTGTGGAGTCGAGGCTGACAGAGGGGTCAGTGTTGAGCAATCCGAGGCACTCCCATAACCCTGGGAATGAGAGACCAAACCCAGGAATTTTAATGCAGTGTTTTCTCTGCAAATGCTTTTGGTCTGATATACACAGATGTGCTGCTTGCGTAACTGAAGATGCAAGAGAGTTCTGCCTAAATACATTAAAAAACTTGCCTACACAGTGGCTCACACAGGAAAGCATGTATTACATACAGAATATCTTACAGGATTTTATAGTAGCAACATAGTGAAACTTTCAGGATGGGGCAGGAGAGAATTCCTTTAAACCCAAACAACCACAGTTGTGTATTCATTTAAAAACCTCCTCTGGAAATGTTGTACAAGGCTTGCAGGATGTGATGGGCTACAGAAATTGTTTTCTACAAGCATTTGACTGTCGTAGCTTTTGAAATTTCACATGCTGACTAAAATCAGCAGCTCATCCTTCTGAAGTGCCACTTATGTAGGAAAACATCCTAAACCTTTTTACAAAAACATACAGCTCTAGGAAACTCGAGATTATTTTTTAAAAGCACTGGAGTCATTGTGAAAGTGCCTATCGTGAAGAATATTCTCCCTCTAAATGCCAGTCCTTTATCTGGTGCACTTTTGACCTTCCATAAAATGCTCAGAGTCAAGTCTGGCAAGATGCCAAAGTCTTGGGTCTCTCCTACTCCATGGGCTTGAGTTGTGTGGAGCTTCTTGGATTCTCTTTTTAAAGGGGTAAACAAGCTGCTTGCCTTTTTTTTTTTTTCAGTGGACAGAATTCTTCAGAAGTTCATGCATGAAAATGTTCTGTCCTTATCTCCCCAATCTCTTTGTGCCTGAAGTAGACCCAGACGTTCCTGTAAGTTCAGGTGTCCTCCCCGTTTTGTAAGTGTTAAGTTGTTTGGCATCTCCGCAGCGAAATCAGGCACTAGAAATGAGATTTGGGGTCTCAGAGGGGCTCAGATGTTCAGAAGGCTCAGTCTTCATTTCCCTGGTTCTTTCCTGCCTCCTGTACATCCTCATCTCCTTGCTGGATCCTGCCACCTTTGTTCCAAGATGCCAAGTTTCATCTCCAAGTGCACGGCATGAGCCAACTCTGTGTGGATTCAGCATTGGAGTTATTGTAAGGTAGTTTGACAGTAACTAATATTTTACATAGCCCACTGAATCCTGATTTCACAGAAGTTGTTCAGGCAGTGTTTTCCAGTCTTCTTTATTTGAAAATTTAATGGAGGTGCTTTTGTGGCACCTCGACATCTTTCAGGTTGTGGGAATCAATTTTCAATGTTCGAATGCCATAGTTTTAATTTTTTTTTTTAATTTTCTCTTTTGAATAGAGTTTAAAATCTCTTTTTCTTTAATTGCTGGTTTAAAAAGAAGGAAAAAGAAACATTTCTTTGGAGAAGGTCATCACAGCCACCCAAAGCATCACAGGAAATCTGTTCCCACAGCTGCCTATGCTGGGTGCCGGAGTGCAGGCAAACAGGCACAAGGCTTGGGGCAGGGAGCAGCTTTGATTGACTTTTAAACATTATCATAATGTATAAAACTGGGAACTGACTTTCTGCCTGTGCTCCCTTTGGAAAGGGAGCAATACAAAAATACGTTTGCCCAGAAATTTCAGCCATCTCAAATTAAAAGGAAATTAAGAGCTTTAGTGAGAACTCGGTGCTTTTGTTTCACTGTGATTTAATATTAACGATTTTTGTTTATCCCAATACCCAAAAGTGCAGGTTCCCCCGGGGGTGTGGTGCCCTCCTCTGCCCTCCCCAGGGCCGGAGCCGCCGGCAGGGCTGGAGCCAGTTCCGCAGGTCCTCGCTTGGAGCGGCCGCCAAGGGTGGTGGAGAAGGATTATAATTAGAGCTCCCTCGTTAGCATAATTGCATTTCATTAAAAAAAATGGAAATACTCAAGAAAAACCTCCAACAGCAGCAGCAATAATGCAATTTCCAAGCATCCCAGTATTTCTGCATCCCGGTTCGGTTTCTGACCTCACGTCAGCTTTGGAGCTCTTCTCCACCTTGGACGGCACCGTGCACGTCCCAGGCAGCAGCACTGGTTCCCCTGGGCACCACTTATGATGCTCTTAGTGAATTTGCATGCAGAAATAGAGCCAAAAGCATCCAGCAGAGTTTGGGATGTTGTCTAAATACTGAAAGATGGAGATTTTCCGTGTACAAGCACCGTGTCTGGTCCAGGGCCGGTGTGAGCTCCTCCGGGGGAGCACATCCCGCTCCCTTCGGCAGCAATCAGGAAAATTAAAATGTTTAACTAAGCCATTCACTGGGGAGCGTTGTGTAAATTACAGTTTAAGAGATCCTCAAGACTTCCATTGTGTTGATACAAATTGCCTTTTAGCGTTCCCTTTATATAGGACCCTTTTGAGTGAGAATCCAGATGGCAGAAGCTACATAATTATTATTCATTACAGTTAATAAGTAACACTCAGAAGCCCCAGTCGGTTCTGCAAGTCCCCCGTGATGGGCACTGTGTAAATGTAAGGGCGAAAAAATAGTCCTTGTTGCAGAATATGTCAGGATTTCAGTTAAAGACAAGGAGGGGTGAAGGGCCCTTATGTGTGCCTGCCCCAGAGCACCGACCAGGCTGTCATTCCCAGAGCTCTGCCTGCAGGGAATCTCCTCACTTCTCCTCCAGAGGAAGGGAATTGTCTTTGGTTTTAAAATGAGGCTCGAATTTTGGCCTTTTAGCCGTTTATTCAAATCTGCTTGTGTGGCTGGGGAGAGGTGGGTTTAGTGAGCAGCACCTTGTTTCTGTCCCCCACCGCTGGAAAATGCCTGTCTTGCATCCTGATTTCAGGAAGGGGCCGAGTCCATTCCCACCTTTGCGGCCCCTCAGTGCACGGCAGAGCCCGGGAAGTTCCCCAAAACAATTGCTGTGAATGACAGAAATGAAATCGAGGAGATTCGAGCTCTGCTGGCCATTACCCCGCTTCCTGCATTCCTACTTGTTAATTGTCTAATTCCTAACGAGTCTTCGGGCGTCTGATGGACTTTCTGATGCGTGCTCACTCCGGCGCTTCCTTCCCTCCCCTCCCTGGCCTCATCCCTCGCCAGAGACCTTGTTCCTTTAAAAATGCCATCCTTAAAAATCAGAAATACTCAGCCCAGCAAAAGGAAAAGGGAACTTGACATTAGTTGAGCTTGAAAGGCTTGGTGCTGTGAAAAGTGACTGACGTGTGAAAAGAGGCTACAATTAGTTCTTTCCCCGAGCACTCTCCCATTCAGTCCAGGGTCACTCCTTCAGCGAGCTGCGGCTTTGAGGGTAATGTGTTGTGACAGTTTGAGATGATGAAGAATAATTCTTGTATTCAGAGTTGCTGCCGCTTCCCCGCTGCCCTGACACATCAGGCTGCTGTCATTGTATCAGTTATCCCGGCCGGGCTCTGCCGGAGCCTGGGCAGCCCCTCCGTAGGTAAGGAGGAAAGGGTCAGCTCTTCCAGCAAATGATTTGGGAGGATATTTTGAAACTGTGCTTAACAGGGGAAAGCAAACAGAGAGAGAGAAAGGAAAAACCATTAGGAGAAATAATGCACCGGAGAGGAGATTTTTGAGTAGACATAAAGGAGATACCAGGGCTTTGAGAGGGCCACTGCAGGAGAGCACGGATAAGAAAGGCAGCATAATTTATGAGTGTTCCGGGCAAAAGAGGGCTTATATAGATTTTCTACAGGCATCAAATTAATGCACCCCAGAAAATTATTTCACATTTAAGCTTGGCAGGGCTTTGTACCTTTCTGGATTTGTCAGAGTCCTTTGACAGTCCCTGGAGCTTTCTGGAATTGAGGGTGCAGCCGCCTGGCTGGACAGGGAATGGCACTGCTGCCCCAGGCCTGCAGACCCCGGGCTGTCCCCTGAACAGCTCCTCCTGCTCTTCCTCCTCCCCTCCACCTTGGCAGCCAGCTCAGGCAGCAGAACAAGGGACAGGACAGTCTGGCCACAGCGTGGCTGTCGGGAATATCAGCAGCAAGCAATGTTTCCTGGGAGGTTTCATTTTCAGTCTCTCCTGGAGCACCATCCACCCCGCGGGAGGGCCGTGCCGGTGCCGGGCTGCGGGCAGGCCTGCAGGCAGCACTGCCAGGCAGGGAGCACCAGCATCTGCTTGCAGCTCCTTCCATGCCCCATTGCTCTCCAAATGTTCCCACAGCCCTGGAGCATGGTGTGGGGCCATGGGATGGGGTGGCTCCCCTGGGGTGGGGTGGGCACCCCGGCTGGCCACTGGCTGTGCCACCTTCCCTCCCCACACCGGCAGCCACGAGGAGTTTTGCTGCTGCCTCCCAAAACACGGCGGAGAGCGCGTGTGCCCTGAAAATCCCCGTTACCCTGGGACCCTGGGTGATGCCAGCGGTGCCCATTACTGTTACTGTCAAAAGCGCAGGCAGGGCTGTTCCCAGCTCCCCTGAAGTGACTTTCTCCTCATGGCTTCAGCAGATGTTCCAGCTCCTTCGTCTCTTTTCCCTTTTTTTTTTTTTTTTTTTTAGGGCAGTCAGGACTTTGTGAGTCGTTTCCTCCGGGGACATGGGCAGGTTTTAGTATTTACGTTTCCAGTATTAGCATTTATTTGTATTTGTGTTTGTTTTTCACGGGCTTCTGAAAGCCTCAGGGAGCCATTTATGGGGCCAAAATAATGCAAGTGCTGGTCTTCTCACAGTATTTCATTTCCTTGATGGTGGAAATGCTACGAGAAGAGCAGGTCTCATGTTATTTTGACCCCATAAATAGCTCCCAGAGGCCCCTTTCTTCCTTCTCCCACCCACTCCCCCCCAAATCAAATATTTAGGTTTCTGCAAAGCCTGACTTCTCAACCCTGGTTATCTTGCTTCAGCAGAAGCAAATTGCAGTTATTACAAAATAGCCAGAGAGTCTATAAGGCCGAATGGGTTTTATATGATGCACAATTTGTTGGCTACTGTACAAGTTCATTAAAGTGTATCATAAGAGGTTGTTTTACTGGTACATTTAAGGAAGTTAATACATCTCGACAGTATATGCATGGGGGAATGCAGATACAATAACCCTCAGACATGCTGGGGCCAAGTCCATTCCTGGCGTAACTCCACCGGAGTAAACGAAATCACTTGCTGGGCAGCCATGTCCTGCTCTGCTGGCACGATGCTGAGCCCTGATCCTGCTGCTCTGGGCTCTGCTGCCCCTCAGCCCCATCATTCCATGAGGGGATCCTTGGGTTTGCTTCTGTTTTGTGTTTTCCAGCAGCGTGTTCCCAGCACAGAGGGCATCAGTGGTCTGACTGGTTGTGTGATGGGTCTTCTTGAGGTCTGGGAGGTATTTCAGCCCCTTTCAGCTGTGCCACGAGGCTTGGCTGTTCCATCCCAAGGTGCTGCTTTTTGTTTTAGGGACTGGCTTCTCCTGGTACTCACAGCCCCACTACACCGTGGTGGCTCTTCTGCACTTGTTGGGTCTCTCTGGGCATCGGGTCTATCAGAAATCATCCTCCAGTTTTTAGTCCGTAATAGGAGGGTTGTCCCCATGTCATGGAGCCATTCCCAGCCTTGTCTGAGCTTCCCATGGGAATGGCATCGATGTCCCTCTGCCGTGCCCTGGTCTGCTGGAAGGGCTGGGGGAAAGAATAATATTAAGTATTGGGATTTGTTAAATTTTCTTTTTTATTAATGAAGCAGGCCGATTTAGGGGCATGCAGGCAAACGTGCTGACGGGGATGCAGGGGGTCAGACGTGCGGGCAGGTAGTCCCTGGTGACCATGTAAAGGCTAATTGCCCCCCTGGCGTGACCCCGCCGTGCTCGAGCGCCGGGCGAGGGTGAGGGCAAGAGCCCAATTTCCTGAGCACGGCGGTGTCTCTGCGGCAGCGCTCGGCACTTTTACAGGGCTTCCTTGGGTATCAAAATACACTGCTCGTCTGCCTCGCTGGCTAATGAGTTCCAGAGTTTGCAGGGCCGGGCTGTTTGAGAGAGCCCGGACTCGTATTCCATGGGGAATGCGTGGCTGTCCCATCCGCAGCGCTTGGGGTGGCAGCTCGGATGTGGGAGCTGCTCGGGTTTTAGCCTGGCACTCTCTGAACCCAGAGGGGGCCAGAGGGCTGGATGTCATCCCCTCCAGTTCCTCCTGACCCCCTGCACCTTCCGTACCCTCTGTTTTGTCCCTCCCTGTCATGAATTGTCAGGTTTTCCTGCCTGGCAGCAGCAAGGGCAGCTCAGGGCGGCCGAGCTCAGAGCTGTGGGACACAGCTGGGATGGGACCATGTCCAGGCCCTGCGCCCACCCGCTCTGTCTCCCCCTGATTTTTGATCCAGGCTTTTTCCCTGGCTGGCATCAGTCTCTGCAGTGCCACCCCCTGGCAGGCCCCCGCAGAGGTGACAAGCACTGTCGGCTGCAGAAATCCTGCAGACCCCAGAAAAGCCCGAATTCCCCCAAATCCCATCCCGGCAGGGTGTGCGGTCCCGCACAGGGCACCGAGGGACAGGCAGGACACGGTGTGGGCACGGACAGGCAGGAGCTCAGCCCCAAGGAGCAGGAACAGCCACGCAGGATCCACAGGGGAACAAATGCTCCTCGCTCTGTCCCTCTCCCTTCTTCAGCCACGGTTACTGGAAACACATTTGCCCGAAAATCAATTATAGCTTGAAGAGAGAGCAGAGTCCCCCCGCGAGGAGCTGCGCCGGGTTTGGGGGAGCCCAGCGCCCCGAGCTCTGACGTGGGATGTCTAACCAAAGCCAGCTGTGTGCTGAGGGAGATAAAAGCCCCAAATCAGACAGGATAAGCACGGCATTAGTGTGGGATACGCCACTCAGTTCTGATTTAAATTACTGGTTTTACTTCCTGAACTCATGGGAGAGTAAGGATGTGAGGAGAATGAAGAGGTTTAGACAGGGACATTCCTTCACCCAGTACTGGCGAGGCATGGTGGTGAACACAGCCGAGGTCGTGCTCACTGCTGCTCACAGGGTGACCAGCTTCCTGCTGATTTGTTTCCCTTGTATCCTGGGCAGATTATCTCCATCACAGGTTACCTCCGGGATGAGGGATTAAATCCCACAGCCCTCACTGCTAGGTGTGTGCTTGCCTGGCTGCTGCCCTGCAGTGCTCAGGTGGTGAGGGGAGTAGGGCAGTGTCCGAGGATACTGGGGTGGGAAGGTGGGATGCTCTTTGGTTTGGGGAAGAACTGACTTTTTGCTTTGCCATGCACTTTATATATAGATCTGTCCTTATCACATAGTCTCACTGTAGCAAAAGGACTGCCAGGGCATTCACAGGAGGTAAAATATCCCAGGTGAGGCAGTGGAAGTTGTAGAGCTGCAGGAATATTTTGCAGAGAGCAGAGAGGGCACTGCTCCTCCAGCTCCACCAGCTCCTTTGCATCCCGGCCAAGCAAAACTCGGGATGCAGAGACAGGGAAAGCTGCCTGTCTCCTCCAGGAGTTCACCCCTGTGCCTTATAGGGAACCATAGAATGGATAGCATGGGAAGAGACTTTAAAGCTCATCCAGTTCCACCCCCCTGCCATGTTCAGGGGCACCTTCCACTATCCCAGGTTGCTTGAAGCCCCATGCAACCTGGCCTTGGACACTTCCAGGGATGGGGCAGCCACAGCTTCTCTGGGCAACCTGTGCCAGCCCCTCCCTACCCTCACAGGGAAGGATTTCTTCCTGATATCCAGCCTAAATGTACTCTGTTTCAATTTAAAGCCATTATTCCTCCTTGTTCTGTCCCTCCATGCCCTTGTGAAAAGTCCCTCTCCAGCTCTCTTGGAGCCCCTTTAGGTGCTCTCTCCCTCTTGGCAGCACAGGAATTATTTGAAGCTCCTGTCCCTGTCCCAGCCCGGGCTGTGCAGACGGAAGTCGCAACCCGCCGGAATATTTCTTGTCCCCTGTCACCGCGTGTCTGGGAGAGGATTCCTGTGGTGGATGTGGGCTCTGCCTAATCTCACCCTGCCTGCCACTGCTGAGTGCTGCCGGGGGGACGCTGCCCAGCAGCGCTGCTGCCACCGGGGCCACCGCTGGGTTCAAGTGGCTCACAGAGAGGCCACGGCTGGAAACGATGCTCTGCACACACAGAAATCCTCCTGTTCCGAGATTAGGGAGCAGGAAAGGCTTTGGGAGGTCAGAGAGGGGAGATGTCTGGGTGTGTGTGACCAAGAGAGGGAGAGCCACAGCCAGGCTGCTTTCTCCTTTGCTTTGAGGCACAGCTCAGGAAGGGGGATATTTTCTCCATGACTTGAAAAAGCAGAGTTGTCCTTCTGGGCAGGATAACAGGGTGTGGGAAGTCCCTGGTGTTCCCAAGGTGGAGAATGGCAGTGGTTAGGCACTGTTGGTACACAGCATCAGTAAGCAGTGCTGCTACCAGTGCCCCTTCCCACATGTCTGGGAGGGAAGATGTTCCATCATCTACCACTGTTCTCTTTGTGCCCTGCTCAGTTCTGCCATGAGCATCCCCACTGTCAAGTCCTGACATGTCATGACTCAGCGGCCTCGACCCCAGGGAAGGGGCTGCTCTGCCAGGCAGCAGGTAATGCCTCCCTCCAGCTCCTCTTAGGCTCAGGTGAGCCATGAACCCAGCAGGGAAGTAGAACCAGGAGCTGGCATCCCCTGGGAGTGATTCCCAGATCACCCCAGAAAAGAAGGATGATGAGCAAACCTTGGAGCAATGAGGGATTTGTCAGTTAAGAGCCTGTCTAACGGCACTCTGGGTTTGTCCCAAACACTAACCAGGCCCTGCTCTCTCTCCCCTTGCAGAGCTTCAGCGAGAGGGAAGCATAGAGACGCTGAGTAACAGCTCTGGCTCCACCAGCGGCAGCATCCCGCGCAACTTCGACGGCTACCGGTCCCCCCTCCCGACTAACGAAAACCAGCCCCTCAGCCTGTTCCCCACGGGATTCCCCTAAATTAGCCGAACATCCAGGGAGAGATCCAGACAGGGTAAGGAGCCGCCTCTCCGCCTAAACAATCCCGCTGTGTCCGTCACCTGCCGGCTCCCGTGGCGCTGGATGGTTCTCGTTACCCTGATGAATATTGACGACTCTCAGACCTTCCTGAAACTGTACTCACGAAATCTTGACTCTGTGTCCCTGTGCAATATGAAGAGGCTCCGTCTTCAAATCCTGATAGCCCTGCGGCTTCTTTTCTCGCTGTCTTCAGGGAAGAGGTTGGGTGAGGAGAGATATTCCTAAGCCATTTTTGGGTCAGGCGCGCGGTCTCACGGCCACTCTCTGCTTTCCTCGTGTTGAGAGATGAATTTCCGTAACTCAGAGGAGCTCTCGCCGTTCGTGCAAGTGCCGAGCATTAATGGATGAACTGGAGAGACTGGAAACTGGAGGACTTTGTGTGGACAGGGTTGATAATGTTGTTCCTTCCTCGTCGCGTCTCCTTGCTGCCCTCCTTCCCCTCTGATACTCATCGATGCCAGGAGTATTACAAATGGAAATGTTTCTTTTCTGTTCTTTGGAAGGATTCTCTCTATTGCTCCGGTTTTCTTCTAGTCATGTATTTTAGAAACGTACTTAATTGACTAAACTGCAGTCACAGATTTCTCATATTTGGTTATAAAAGTTGTTCATTGGAACTCAGATATCTGTCCAGAAATGCATGTGTCATTGAATAAATCTAAGTTAAACAAGAAACTGCTTAAATGGCAATGTTCATGGAGTGTTACTGGGCTGACTGTGGGCTTTGTGTATCTCCCTGGACCAGACTCTGGGCATATTTGCTAACTCAAGGGCTTTAATTAAAGCCATCAGTGGTTGTTAGGCAGCCAGTCTAGCTTGGGTTTGCCTCCCCACTCCCTCATCCCTGTGTGTGAGGGATATTAAAAGTAAGGGATATTAAAAATAAGGGATATTAAACCCAAGATATTTAGGTGGTGCCTTGGCACCTCTGATAACCAACACCCATCTCTTGGGGGTGTCTGAGCCCAGCTCCAGCTCCTCATCTTGGCTGGGGCCCTTCTTCTTTGTCCCACTGATTTCTGTGGGACAAGGACCAGGTGCTGGGAGCACCCACCTCCACCCGTTCAGTTGTGGGATCACGGATCAGAGGCTTTGCAGAGCTGTGTAACAGCCTGAACCTCCGTGCCCTTCGGAACGTGCACAGTCAAAACCAGCCCCGCATAACTCTGCTGATAAAACAGTCCTGGGCTCACACATCATAACCACACGAATTCCTACATCTCAGCCAACTTGTGTCGAGAAGCAGAGTGAGATGGGACTGTCAGCTTATGAAATTTCCTTCCCACTACTTGTTTTTAATAGAAGCCGTTTGAGTCATGGTGAGGAGAGGAAACTATCTAAACCCACAAATCTTCTCGCACTCTTACAGCTCAAACCAGCCCCGCCAAGGGACGCAGAACCGACCACCCTCTTCCTCCTCCATCCCCAAACACCAAATACCCAGTTCAGTCCTGGGCTTGATTTTCTTTTTTGTTTTGTTTTGTTTTTAACTGTAATGCAGCCACTCAGAAGGTTTTGTTTTCTCCAGGCTTGGAAACCGCTAATAAAAAACTGAGAGTTTACAGCAATAATTTCAGCTTCTTGCTTGGTTTTCAGTCAGTCCTTTCTTAAGCAGAAAAAAAAAAAAACTTCCTTGGGATGAAATCAGAGGAGAGTTTGCCTGTAAGTAAGTACTTGCAGCTCCGCTGGCTATATCTGCTGTAATGCTATGTTCCTTTTTGTCTGTAAAATAATGGCTTGAAGTAAGGAAGGGGCTGAGGGCAGGGCTGGCACAAATGGGACCGCAGGGTCAAGTCAGTCCACACCAGTCAGGGTTTTTAACACAGTTCAAGCCAAGGTCAGCTCCAAAAGTTCAAACAAAATCCAGATTAACACATACAGAAGGGATTGTGTTGTCACCGTGATGCTTGTTTCCTTTCAGGCTTTCCAAGGAGCAGGGGAAGGGACAAAGTTCTTGCAGAGGAAGGAAGGCGGCTCTTCTCCCTCCTGCCTGGGACAGCTTGGCTGGTTCTTACTGAGCACACAAAGTAGGATAGCACATAACACAGAGTGGTGTCATTGCAAATGTATTTGTTGTTGGCAGGCATTAAATCACTTTTTATAAGTGCTGCAATATGGCCATGTGGAAATTCCCAGTCTGCAAGAAGCTCCTTTGAATCAGGATGTTTTGTTTAAAAGGGGGGGGAAAGAGATTCAAAAAAACCCTACAAACTGGGGCTGTACCAAAATATTTTCAGTCTGGTTCATTGAAAAGAATGTCCTAAATTCCCTGCTGTTGATAGCCCCGTAGCCAAACTGTTAAGAAAGCCTAGAGCTTAAAAAAAAAAAAGCATTGCTATGAGGCAGTTAATTTAACTTTAATTTGATACTTTCACAGATGACCCAGCAGAATAACCACCAAGTTCCAGCTCTTCTGTGAGCCAGAGAGAACTGAGTGTGTTGCAACAATGACTGTATAGTGTCTGATTCATTGATAACTCTATAGGGTCTGATATAAAAATAACTGTACAGTGGCTGATGCATTGATAACTCTGTAGGGTCTGATTTAATGATAACTCTATAGGGTCTGATTTATCAATAATTCTGTAAGGTTTGATTCAACAAAACTCCATGGGGTCTGATTCAGTAATTACTCTGTAGGGTCTGATGCATCAATAACTCTGTAAGGTTTGATTCACTGATCTCTCTATAGGGTCTGGTTCATCGATAACTCTGTAGGGTCTGGCTCAACACATCCCTGCACCTTGTTCCTCACTCACAGCACACACCTGCTCCCACCCATGGCCCTGCCTGTAGCCTGCACACAAAAACCCCCCATTTCAATGGGGTGCCACTTGCTTTTGTGCCACCCCACCTTTCCTCCTCCTTGACCTCAGCAGCCGTATGATAACTCTTTTTCAGGCACCAAGAGGGAATATTTCTGCTGCTTGATGATGTCTAGAAGCTGCTCCTCGGGGAGGTTTGCCCCTGACTTTTTCAGCCCTGAGGTTTTCAGCCGAGGGAACTGATCCAAGCCCCACTTAAAGCAGAAACAACCAGAGGCTCGTGGGGCTTCGCAGGACTTGGGAGGAGCGGCTCCCGTTGCCGTGGAAATTCTCCAGGTGAGTTTCTGGAAAGCCGGGTTTTCGAGTGCAGGGGCTGGCGGGTTTTCGAGTGCAGGGGCTGGCGGGCGGTCACAGGCAGCCCAGCAAGAATGTTGTGCCATGATATAAACCAAAGAGCCCCAAAAGACACACGGACTGGCAGGTTTTTAAACTGTTTCCAGTAGTAGTAAGCAGCGGGCTCCTGCTGAGTTCAAAAGGCAAAACGTCTCATTTAAAGCAGGGCGGACTGTATATCACTCTGTGCATAAAGTGGGGCTCTTCTATTAAAAGTTGAGTTCAGATTTCATGAATTAACATGAAATATTGCTTTCTTATCCTACCCTGGTTTCTGTAATAAACACACGCGTGTAGCGGGCTTAAATCATGGGAAGGGGGATGTTTGGCTGTTTGAAAAGGAGTGGGAAGTCAAAGGTTCTCCAAATGTGACAGCTTGGAGTTCAAATGAAATCAAATCTCAGAACCAGTCCAGAGTATAACCAGCAGGGCTGGTGTTCCCCAGTGCTTTGCAGGGTGCATGGGGCTCAGGATTTGGTGGTTTTGCTGGTGATGCTGAGCCTTGCTGAGCCCAGATGGGGCTTTGCCCAGGCAAACCCCATCCTGCTGCCCATCCCTCAAGGGGACAGGCCCTGCTTGTCCTGCCCTGAGCAGCTTTCCCCAGCCCCAGAACAACATTTGCCGGCAACAAGGCTGGGAGAAGGCAAAGGACTGACCGAGGGCAAAATTCTGCCAAGATCTCTGTCCTCCTTCCTCAGCAGAAAGCCCGGAGCAGTTTTGCTGCAAAGTGCAGCTCCCCCTCCTCTCTGACCGCCCAAGCAAGGGGGTAAATCCATGGTGCTGTCACCGGGGCTTCCTTAGTGATTGTTTTGAGGATCCAAACCACGTCTGCGCCACGTCTCCGCATTTATTTTCTCGCTCCTTCGCTCTGGCTTGTTGCTGTGCAGGGTAGGAAAGTTTGCGCCATTTCCTGTTGTCTTTCCCTTGTGCTCCTGAGATATTGTAAAAATGTTCGGTATCCTCCAGTAGGTTGTAATCACTTCACCCTAATGTTTCACAGCTGCTAAGTGTAACTTTAAACCCCACCATCTGAGTGCTTACAATTAGCGAGTCAATGGGGCTGAGATCGGGTCTTTGTGATTGCAAAAAAAAAAAAAAAAAAAGAGAAAACGAAACTTTTTTTTTTTGTCCTGAGTTTTAATTGGATAAAACGGGAACAAAAGTTGCAGAGACAGACGAGGGGGTTTTTTAATGCAATAAATGATTAGTGGCTTATGTGTGCTAGGAAAAAATAATTGAATCCACTGCTTGGCCTGCTTCACAGATGGAAAAGGCACCGGGACAAGCATGTGGCTGTGGAGGCAGCGCCTGTCCCAGGGACTGCAGGAGCCCCTCTCCGAGCTCGTGGCTCCCCACGTGTGGGAGCAGAGCTGGTGGGAACAGAACTGGGAAGAGTCAAGAGGCTTCAGCTGTGCCCCTCACCTGTCCCTGCCACGGCAGAGCATCCAGCCCTCCCATCACCTGCCTTACTGAGGTGGAAAACTGGGGCACAGGGGCTGTTCAGTCTCACGTAATGAGATTAAAGTGTATAAAAATTAGAATTAATATTAAATTTATTTAATATGGACGTTGCATAACATAAATTGAATACAAGTGTAAGCTGGGGCTCGTACTGAAGAGTCCTCCCGGCCCAACCAGGGTGAAGCCTCCTCTGGCTGATGTCACTGGGTTTGTTCCCGCTCCCGCCTCCTGCACGTGCTGGGAGCAGGTTTCAATTATCCCAGAAAATGCCTTTACCCTGGTGGAAGCAAAGGGCAGGACACAGCGGGATACAAGTCACTAACGCTGGAGCTGGACCAGGGATGTGGCAGGGTCGCTGCCTCCCTGTCCCACGCCGTGCCTGGCTGTGCCCTCGCTCCTCCAACACTGCCCACGAGCAGGGGCAGCGCTGGAATTGGTGTTTCCCACTGCAGGATCAGCCTTGGGAACATGTTCCCCCAGCCTTTGGGACACACGGCCATTCCTGGCTGTGCCTGGGCATTGACACTGTCCCATCAATTGCCACCCCATCCCTCACTGGGCTCAGATGTAATTTGAAGCTGTGCATCTGTCAGTGAGTTCCCAGGCTGAATTTTTGCCTTTCTTGGGAATTTCTGCTGCAGGAAATTACACTAAAATACCGACGGCAGGGTCAGGGGCTTGCAGCCTTCCCTGTCCCCTCTGTCTCCTTCCCTCCATCACATCCCTTGGGGATGGGCACGACACAGCAGGGACGCTGCTCCCTGGCAGCCCTCCCTCCACGGGAAGCATTCCTGGCACCTGATCATAAATACTAATTAATAGCAAAGCCCTGGTCTAGATCAAGGAGGAGGCTCTGAATTTTCTTGGGAACTTCGCTGTCTGAAAGGTATCTGAAATATTCTGTAGCACTCAACCTGTCCCTGGGTCAATTATACGGTGAGCAGTCATACGAAGTTAATTTCTAATTTAATACAATGTTAAAAGGTTGTCAGGTTAAAATCTAATCTATAAACGAGACATGAAACGTCTCTTTAAAGTGAGTGTCGTGAACCGGTCCTGGCTCACACCACAGGCTGCTGCTTCTTTTATAGGGTGTAATTACTGCCCAGTGAGTATTTACAGTATTATTACAGGACACTGATAAAAGGCGGGTGCCATGGCCCGTGTGGCAGCCCAGTGCCAGCTGGGCACTAATCCCACTCCCACCCAGCCCCTTCTCTGGGGAGGTGGGAAGCAGGATGGGGAAAGAACCAATAGTGTTTTCACTTAAATACACCTCAGAAGCAGGGGGACGGGGACCCCCTGGGGTGATTTGGAGGGAGCACCGTGTCTCTGCATCCCCCAGCGAGGAGGACTCTCTGGGCCAGCACCACAGCCTGTCACCAGCCCCTGGGAGGAGCCGTACCTGACAACCCAGGTGGAAACGACGGGAGAGCACTTTCATTTCTGAACAGCCTGGGGAGAGGACTTTGCCAAGGGTCTGCTGTGGGCTGAAGGTTATGAACCACGTCCAGACCAGCAGCTTCATTCAAGCAGAAAACCAGAGACAGCCCCTGCAGCCCGGCCTGTACCCTGCCTCCCACCCCACCTCACACCCATTCCATGACTCCCTCTGCGGGAGGGATGGACACGTCCCGCTGCCTCTCCTCCCACATGAGGGGGTCCATGTTACAGCCACCTCTCAAGGTACATTGAATTTTGCCCTTTTTGCTGTCGAAAGGGGAAAGTCCAGCTGTCATGTGGGAGTGATGCCATTGTCCTGTCTGGGTGACTGACCGGACCATGAGACTCCTGGTAGTCCACAGTGTCTGTGGGAGCTTGCCAGGCTCAACCAAAAAACACCAAGTGTCACACTGCCACAGGTCATGTGATTGGCTTTGATATCGTGTGGGTTTATTTTCCAGGAGGAATCTCACCAGCTCCAAAGGTTTGGATCAGGAGTGGACATGTCTGATCTCCTTCGTGCCCGTGAAGCCCAGCAAGGTGGGGTTTTCCTGAAGAAGACCAAGATTTTGATGGGAGCAGGTGACCCCCACCAGAGCGAGGGCTGGAGGGGAACGTGGGGGAATGGAATGGAATGGAATGGAATGGAATGTTATACTGGTGCTAAAATGGAGGGAAGTGGTGATGTGCCGGAATGACCCATCCCGTGGAGCTGCAAGGGTTGCGTGGGCTCCGCTGTGGCCCCTCCACTGGCCAGAGCTCCTTCCCTTCCCTTCCCTGGGTTTTCTGGTAAATTCTGCTGCTGTCTGTAATTGATAAAAGCTGCTGCTGAACATCTGCACAGGCACTGTCCGCTCCGAGGCTGCCGGGGCCGCGAGTGCTCTCCTTGCCGGCGCTTTGATGTGCGCTGTGATTCACGGCTTGGCCGGGGCCGCCCCGCAGATGCTGCCCCAGGGTGGTGCAGGGCAAGACGGGATGGGACAGGATGGGATGGGATGCCAGGATGTGAGACAGCACCTGCCACATCTGTGCAAACAGCAGTCCCACCACGTGAACCCCCCTGTGCCTCCCGGCCGGGGCACAGGGGATGACCTCTCCTGCTTCCGTCCGCATAGGAAAGGACCTGGAGACAGCCAGGGAGGTCAGCTCAGGTGCTTCCCTCCATCCCAGCAGCACCTGAAGGGCAGAGGGATGGGGATGCCCGCGCACTGGCCGCCTCCCTGGCGCGAAGGAGCAGCTGAGGGGAGGGAGCAGAGCCCCAGGCAGGCAGAGCCGCAAGGCCAGGCTTTGCTGCGCCGGCACAGCGCAGCCCAGGGAGCACAATCTGTGGCCTTAATCCCGCCGTGTCCTGTGCACTCTCAAATCCCCTTCACTTCAATGAGCGCTTGTAGTGTCAGGCCTGCGCCGGGCGAGACGGCACGCGGGGACGGCGGGGAGGATTTGCTCAAGAGGCACTGTTTTTAAGGTGAGATTTGAAGGATGGAAGACAGATGGCAACTGGAGAGGACAAACGGATGAAGTGAAGGATTTGTTTTCAGCGTGGAGGGGAAAACACAGGAGGGAATTACTGCTGGCTACAAAATGGGGGCTATTAATACCTGCAGCATCTCGAGCTCTGCACTTAGCCCGGCAAGTCTGGACCCTCACAGGCACCACGGAGGGGGCAGGAGTGTGTTTTTCTCTTCGGAGATGAATTGATCCCAGCGTCGTGCTGAGTGTACCCAGACAAAGCTGGGAGAAGGGTTATTAGCCAGCCGGCGGCCCTGCCATTGTCCCCACTATCTTTTCTTCCCTTTCAGCCTCCCTCCCCGTGGCCCAGGTCTCAAAGACCATGTGTCAAGAGATTAGTGACCTGCGTGAAGGGCAATTGCTTGCTTTGTGCCGGCAGCCCGGCGTCGGGGGCTGTTATTTACTTGTTATTTGGTGCTGCCTCCGTTGAGGTATCCATGGAAAACACGCCTGGAGAGCAATCTGCCGGCACTGCAGAGCTCATGCAGGCGAGGAGCTGGGAGAAGAGAGGCTTGAGGGTGGCAGGTCTCAGCGTGCTCACTGTGTGCCCGTGCCAAGACCCCAAGACCCTCAGGGCAATCAGCGCAAGAGCCCAGGACCTACAGAGAAGCGAGGAAAAAGCTGGGCAATGAGAAAATTTAGTGCAATGCAGAGGTGCCCAGGAACGGAGATGGATCCAGGGCCGTGACGGGGCATTGCCCCACAGCAGTTTGAGTTTGCAGACTGGTTTCAAGATGGGAAGAGCCTGTCCTGCCTTCGGAGCCCTGCTCCACCTCTCTGTGCCTCTGGCAGAATAGGGCCCAGAGGAGCGCTGTGTCTTGGAGGAAATGTGGATAAGGATGATGAGAGTTGGCCCTTCCATGCAGTGCTGGTGTACACCAGATTTGTTCATGGTGAAGCACCCAGGAAAGGGACAGGTGCAATGAAAAGTGTTATTCCTGCCCAGGACCAGCTCCTGATTTATTCTGACCGTTTTTATTCTCTCGGCAGCGAAATGCTCTCTCCTACAAACACAAGATGGTGATTTTCTGCAATCCTAAAAGTCAAACCCAGACCAAACCCACAACTCACGTGACGTGGGAATGGCGGCGTCAGATCCTGCTTTAGATGTGATTCCAGACACGTTCCCAGATCCCATCTGAAGAAGACAGGCCAAGATGTGAGACCCCCTCAGCTCTCCCCACCCAGGGCCGGTTTACTCGCCCCTCCTTTGATTCTGTAACTTCTGCCAAACTCCTGGCCCCAAACAGGGAGAAAAGGGTTTCTGGGGATGCAAAGGGACTGGGAACCAGGAGGGCTGAGTGACCCTCATAAAGCTGGGGGCTGCCCTGCACCTTTCCCCCTTCCAGGGGCAACCGGTGGGGACTGCACCCACCAGGCACAGTTTGAAAAATAAAACTAATGAGGGAGAGAAACCGTGGGCCAGGACCCAGCCCGGGACATCCCCTGCCCTGTTGTCCCTGTACAGGCGAGGTCCCTGCCCAGAAGGGGATTTTGCCTCGGGGGAGGTTGGACCCGATGATCGTGGAGCCCTTCGTGATAGTTTTCCTTTTCACTCCCGGCCCCGCCGCTCCGCTCTCAGAACAGCCGTTCCTGTCGCTTTTCCCCGATTTTTCCCGGGACATCGTTGCTGTGGGAGTCGGGCGGCCTCGTCCCAGCTGCTCCGGGCACTGTGCAGCGGCACGACCCCAAATCCTCGCTGTTAATCTCACAGAGGAAGGGGGTGGGGGGCCCAAGAGCATCATTTTATCAAGTAATGCCGTTTGTTGAAGCCCTTTGAGTTCAGAGACGAGCCGCGGAGCGCAGGGGAACCGGGACGGGCTTCGCTCGGGGAACCCGGGCGGACAACAGGACCCCGATTATCGATAGGCGCCCGATTATCGATACAGCCTCCAAGGGGGAACCGAGGGACCCGGGAGGGGGGTCGACACCGACCCCAGGGTCCCCCAACGGAGCGGGGGATCCGGCGCTCCGTTTCCCCGCAGAACCGAGCCGCGGTCACGCGTGGCGGCGGGCGGGGTGTGCTCGCCCCCAGCCCCATCCCATGACGGCGATGAGGCGGCGATAATGCCATTAGCCCGGGGATTACGCGCCCGCGCCGGGATGTGACACACTTTCTCAAATGGAAGTTTTTTAAACAGAGGGATTTACATGATCCCCCACCGTGCCCCTCCATCCCTGTACCCATTCCCATTCCCATCCTCGGTGCCAGCGCGGGTTCCAGGCGGGTCCCCCCGCTCTGGGACGGCCCGGACTGGGGTTCCCGTCGCCTTTTAAGGCAGCGGGCTCGGTGCGGGCTCGGCGCCGCGCCCCGACGTGGGGAGCTGGGCAGCCCCGGGGGCGCGGGGCTGGAGCGGGGTCACTCCGCCCCGCGCGGGGAGAGCGCTCCGTAATTAAAACAAAAATTAATGAAATAATTTAAAATTCAATCAGGCGGAGGGTTGAGCGGGCTCCTGGCTCAAAGCAACGTGGAGTAACGGGGGAGCGGAGGACGCGTGTCCCCCCCGGCCGGGCCGGGGTCACTCGCCGCCCGCCCTGACAAATAAGCCGGGAAATGTGTTTATAAATTGTTCAAACTCTGGATAAACTTCAGCGGCGTTTGTGTCTGCGTCTCCCCGCCTGTTGTTATTTTCCAGAAATCTGGATTACTGGAAATATTTTCTTTAAAGCTGGAAAGAAATCTAAACAGTCTGAGGGCAGGGGGAGCTCGGAGCAGGGGGGACAGCCCGGGGGCTGCCGCGCTGGCGGGGCTCCGCGGGGTTCCCTGCGCACGGAAGGGGCGCGGAGCTTCGCGGCCGCGCGGCGGGAGGAAGAGGAGGGAGGAAGGAGGGCGGCGGGGCCGGGGCTGGTGTCGGGTCGAGCATCTCTCTCGGTGGCTGTCGATAAAAGGGCATCAGGCGGCCTCCGGTGCCCGGCGGCCCCTCCCCGTCCCCTCCAACGGGCACCGGAGCACCGGAGGGGGGCAGAGTCGTTTTCCCGGGATCTCCCGGGGGTAAGGGAATTCCCACCCCGCCGAGGGGTGTGAGGGGAGATGCGGCGCCCCGGGGAAGGGAAGCAGAGGAGGGGTGGACGCGGGTGGGTGAGAGCAAACGAGGATGGATTCATCGCACGTGGGGTTCTTTTCCTCTCCAGGTGGAGCAGAGAAGAGCGGCCGAGGAAGCTGCTGGGGCTGTGGGGTCGCCCCTCGCCTCCTCCCCGCCTGCCCCACGCCCCAGCTGCGGCGGGAGGGCCAGGTCGGACCGGGGGGTACACCCCGGGACTGGTGGGGGCCACCGAATCCCGTGGGGACCCGGTACCTTCGGGACAGAGGGAGTTCCCCACCCTGCACCTGCGGCTTCGCTCTGGGGGGCCTCTGACATCCCCGTGTCTGTTCTTCTCCCGGGGGAGCACCGTGGAGCCCAGTCCTGTGGCACCGTCCCCCTCCCTCCACGGCACGGCCTGTTTCCACCCCCACTCTGGTCCCTCCGCTTGGGAAGGTGCGAGAAGCTCGGCCGTCCTCGCCAGGGGCCCCGGGGTGCCCTCTTGCCGTGGCATCAGTGCCGGGAACGGGGGGGCCGGTGGAAAACCCGTTCCCCTGGAGCCCCTTCCTCGGCCGCGGCTGGTGCACCCCGTCGGGGGGGAGCGTTCCCCGGGGCGCGGGGCCGCCGCAGCCCGGTGGAGCCGGGAGGAGGGGAAGGCGGAGGCCCGGCTGCTTGTGAGAATTGTTATTTTTCATCAATCACCCGCAATTTGTGTAAGTGCCCCGGACAGGACACCAGCCGTCCTGCTGGCTGGGGTCACGGAGACAACACAGCGATGGAGAAGAGCAAATTGCATTTGCTCACCAGCTCACAGATCCAAATTACGGCCCTCGCATGGCGCGGGGAAGGGAGCGAAAGGTCCATGTGACATGAGGGAAATATGAAGGACTTTGACAGGTCTTAAACGGCCTGGCGCCAAGGCCTAAGTCTACCGGCTAAAAATAGAAAAAGGATGATGAGTGGAGATGGGCAGAGATGAAAGGGGAAGAGCGAGCGGGGCCGCGCTGCGGGGCGGGTGGGGGGCGGAGGCGGCCCGATGGGACAGTTTCTCCGGGCTGGACCGGGACAGATCCCCAGGACGGGATCTCCGGGACGAATTCGCGAGACGGCCCGGCCTCCATCCGCCCCAGCCTGGGGACCGCACCCCGGTGTAGTGCCGGGCCCGCAGGCGGCCGGGGCGGCTCCCGGGAGCCGGACACAGTGGCCCCGAGCGCTGTAGGTTGGAAAACCCTCCCTGGAAGGGGGCTGCGCGGGGACAGCTCTCGTCCCCTGTCCCCGGGGCACAGCTGCCCTCAGGGTGGGAGCCGAGGCCGTTGGTTCCTCTCTCCCTGCCCCGTGCTCGGTCACCGACGGGGCGATGCGCAGCCTGTCCCGACCATGGGTGCGGGATCCTGAGTCGTGTCCGCGCCCGTAGTGGATACTCTGGTTCCCGCTATCCCCCTACCCCCGCAGTCCCCTTGTGGGGCGTCCCTGCGGAAGTTCGAGGAGACGAGGCTGCTCTGGATCGGTTTTATTCCTCAGGCGAGGCCGTTTGTGGTGTTTACAGCGGGGCGGGGGGCGCGGGCGGGGGGCCGGGCAGTGGCCCCGAGGGGAGACGACCTTTCCTCGCGGGGACACGGCTGTGTCCGGGCCCAGAGGAACAGCAGGCGAGGTGTCCGTGAGAGAACAGCCGCGGCCTGAGGGGATTCGCCGCGGGGCAACGAAAGACTCCGCTTTTGCTTTGTGAGGGGGGAATTCGGAAAAAAAAATAAATTACAAGCAAGCCCCACTTTTGCCAAAGCTGCCGTCAGCAGTTTTCCGCGGCGGCAAGGAAGCAAAGTCCAAATTGGGTCTAAATTTCAGTCCCCGCTGCCCGTTCAATGGTCAGCGGGACCCCCCCGGCCCCGCCGCCCGGGGCAGCCCCGGGGGGGGACGCGCGGTGCGGGGCCGGGCGCGGTGCGGGCAGAGGTGAACCTGCCGCGGGACGCGGGCAGGTGGTGATCGGCCCGGAGACCAGCCTGGGGCCGGGGCTCCGCGTGGCGCCGGGGGACAGCGGGCGGGGTCGCTATCGGCAGGATGAACGGGGGCAGAGGGATAAAGAGGAGAAGCCGGGATGGGAAGGGGGCATCGGGAGGTCCCCGCGTCCCGCCCTGCGCGGGGAGCAGCGACACACGGCCACGAGGGCTCCGAGCGGCTGCGGCCGCTCCTCGCTGCGCATCCGCGGAGCGTGAGGACCGGGGGAGGAGAGGGGGCCAGGCCGGGGGACAGAGGAGTGGGCCGGCCGTCACCCCCCCGTCCCGCCTGGCCGCAGCGCAGGCGGCGGGGGCAGGAGCCTTGGAAGGATGGCAGGGCGCTTTTTGAAGATTTGGGGGTAAATATGAAGTGACAAGAGACGGGTCTTTATTGTGAGGGCTCAGCCGCCTGGCGCCAGGGCCCTCTTCAGCCACCGCGGCCCTCAGTTAATCAGCGCAGATCTCCAAACCGGCCTCTCCGAGGGGACACCCACCGCGCCCGCCGCCCCAGCATCCCCACTAGGGCACGCCAGCATCCCCAGTATGGATCCGCAGCATCCCAGTGCGGGCCCCCATTACAGCGTCTCCAGCGGCCCCTCCTCCCAGCATCCCCAGTGCGACCCCCAGTACAGCGTCCCCAGCGCCCCCCCAGACACGACATCACCCCCCAGCATTCCCAGTGCCGCCCCCCCCTACAACACGACACCCCCCCTATGCAGCTCCCCCCCAGGCCCGGAGCATCGGCCCTCGCGGGGTCCCCGGTCGTGGGGGGTGGGATCCTCCCCCCCGGTCCCGAACCCGGTCCCCATCCCGGTCGCACCTGCCGGGATCGAGGGAAAAGCGGCGGCGAGGAACAAAGGGCCCGGGGGGGCGGCACAGCCCTCCCCCCTCCGCCGCACCGGGCATGAACCCCCTCGGCGGGCACGGCCAACACCGCCCGCACCGGGCACGGCCCCCCCGTGCGCCATCACCGCCCCCCGGGGCGCAGCTCCCCCCATCTCCCACCGCGGCCCCCCGGGCACGGCCCGCCCCGGCCCCCCCGGTACCGGGGCCGGTACCGGGGCCGGTACCTCGTTGAGCAGGAAGGTAGCGCTGGAGTCAGAAAACGACATAGACGGGGCGAGCCGAGCCGAGCCGCCCGCGCCCCCCCCCGGTACCGGCTCCGGTTCCGGCTGCGGCTCGGGCTCC
>NW_016690271.1:1839174-1842666 GCF_001604755.1 Lepidothrix coronata | reverse complement strand
TTTTGTATGCTTTTTTTTGGAGCGTGTGTGTGTGCTCTTGATTTTCCTTCCTCTTCCAGAGACTCAAGCGAGTTCGCTGGGCAGGAGAGGGGAAAAAAATAAAAATACAACAAATACACACACGCGCATTTTTTGTAAAGGGAATCCCTCTTTTTCTCCTGGATTTGTGGATGCACCGATGAGAGATCCAGCCTTCCCAGGGACTGCCATGGCTTACCACCCCTTCCACGCACCCCGGCCGGCTGACTTCCCCATGTCCGCTTTCCTCGCAGCCGCCCAGCCGTCCTTTTTCCCGGCTCTGGCTCTGCCTCCGGCGGCGCTGGCGAAGCCCATGCCGGACCCGGGGCTGGCCGGGGCGGCCGAGGCCGGGCTGCACGTCTCGGCCCTGGGACACCACCACCAAGCCGCCCATCTGCGCTCGCTCAAGAGCCTGGAGCCCGAGGAGGAGGTCGAGGACGACCCCAAAGTAACGCTGGAAGCCAAAGAGCTCTGGGACCAGTTTCACAAGCTGGGCACCGAGATGGTGATCACCAAGTCCGGGAGGTAAGAGCCGGCCCCGCGCGGCCCCCACAGCCCGCCCCGCACCTGCGCGGCCGCGCAGCGCCCTCGCCCCTCTCTCCATCCCGCTTCCCATCCGCCCCCGAGAATTAACGCGGGGAGTTTCGATCTCTGGAGTTTTTCGGAGGTGTTTCCCCCCCCACACCTCCTCCGAGCTTTCTCGCCACCCCCCCAATTGCTACTTTTCGGAGCGCGATCCCAAATTAAATTCGTGCGCGTTAATTGAGCGCCCGGAATCCGCCTCTCCCGTTGTTTACGCCGCTTCCCGCCGCTTCCTTCCCTCCTGCCAAACTTTCCCCGCGTCCGGGGTCGTTCCCGGCCCTGGCCCTGGCCCCGGGCCCGGGGGAGGCAGCGGTGGGGCTGCCGGAGTGCTGGGCGAGCGGACCGGGGAGGCCAGAGAAATGGGGTAAAACCAGGATGTGTTTTCGCCTCTCTATTTCCCGGAATGGGATTTTTGAGCTTTTCCCTGCTTTCTGTGAGCTGCAGAGCGGGATGAGAAGCGATGGGACGTGAGGAAGTCTGGGAATCCTCAGCGAACTAAATTAGAAGATGGTGGTTTGGGAGCGGCACCCGGGGCCGGGCGGTGCGGGGGGCTCGGCGGGGCCAGGGGGTGCGGGGGGCTCGGCGGGGCCGCGGCCGTCGGGGGTCGTTTGCGGGCGGGCACAGCCCTGTACTTCTCTGGGTCTCTCCGCAGGAGGATGTTCCCCCCGTTCAAGGTGCGGGTGAGCGGCCTGGACAAGAAGGCCAAGTACATTTTGCTGATGGATATAGTGGCGGCCGACGATTGCCGGTACAAGTTCCACAACTCCCGCTGGATGGTGGCCGGCAAGGCCGACCCGGAGATGCCCAAGCGCATGTACATCCACCCCGACAGCCCGGCCACGGGGGAGCAGTGGATGGCCAAACCTGTTGCCTTTCACAAGCTGAAGCTCACCAACAACATCTCGGACAAGCACGGCTTTGTAAGTGCGGCTGCGGGGCAGAGTGTGGCCCCCGGGCAGGGACCCCGGGCAGGCGCGGGGTTTCCCGGTGCCGGTGCTGCCCGGCCCGAGGAGAACGGCGGGGCTTTAAGGGCTCCTCCAGCCGGGTCGGGCTGGGCGGCGGGGCCTGGCCGGGCCTTGCGGTGATGTGGCTGTCCCGCAGCCACCCAGCCCCTGCTCCTGCCCGGCACGGAGGGGGCAGCTCCTCTTCCCCGGGGGAAAAGGGGGGATTGGGGTGCGGGCAGCCTCGGGATCCGCTTGGCTCCCACATCCGCGGCCTCCACGGCCTGTCCCGCCGCTTCTTCCCGGTCCTCGAGGCTCTGCGGGGACAGGGACTTGGGGCGGTGGATGTGCGGGGCCGAGGCCGTGCGGGGGATGCAGCGAGAGCAGCCCCGACGGGGCGGCGGGGCCGCGGCCGACCAGGGGCTGTCAGCGCTGGTCGGACCGACCCGAACCGGGCCGGGCCGGGGGAATGGAGGCGGTGGCACCTGCGCTGGGTTCCCGCGGCCGAGAGCAGGGCTGGAGTCGTTGGAAGCCTCGGCTCCACACCAGCCGCGTCTAAAAGCCCTTATTTAATTCTCTATTGATCATATCTGCATCACCTAAAGGAGGTAAAACAGAACAAAAAAATACAGCCAAAAAAAACCACCAACCAAAATAAACAAAGAGAGGGAAAAGAGAGAGAAAGGAAAGAAAGAAAGCGCAGCGTGCTGGCCGTTTGCAGAGACCCGCAGAAGGCAGGGTCAGAACGCGAGGGGAGCGCGATCCTGCGGGAATGCACGGAGGGGGAAATCCCAGCGCCCCAACCAGCTCTGTAGCCTCTGGACACGCATTTAGGGCGATAAAGGGAAAGTTCATCGTGCAGCGTTGGTGATACGGTAATTAGTGGGGAGCCGGGGCCGGCGGAGCTGCGGGAGCTGCGGGACCCCGCTCAGGTGGGGAGGGCAGAGCAGCTCCGCACCTCCCGGAGAGCTTTCCTCTCCCTTTTTATTTTTTCCCCCTCCTCTTTTTATTTTTTCCTCTCTCTTTTTTTTTTTTATTTTTTTCTCCTCCTCTCTTTTTATTTTTTCTCTTTAGGCAGGAAACAGCGTCTTTGTTAAATAATACATTGCGAGGTTATTTATAGCCAGCAAGGTAAATCGATAGAGAAGGAGTCTAAAAAATACGGTTTTTTTTGTACTGGTTAAAAACTAGTTTGATTCAGCGTTTTTAACGGTTCGCCTCCTTCAATTAAAGATTTCTGGTATCTGTCGTTGTCCAAAATCCGGACTGTGTTAAATCTGGGAGATGAGGGTTTAGCCAGTGCCCATCTGGTCGGAGAGGGATGATTATTTTTTTTTAAAGGAATGCAGATTTGCACGCCTCAATGAGACTTTTTGCACCATTTTCATGATAAATCCCGTCTAGATTATATCAATATAACAGCGATCCGACAGTTCATCAGCAGGTGATTATTGCTTGGGTTAAGAGGAAAAAAAAAAAAAAGAGGGGATTTTTTTTATTACCTTCTAAACCAAAATGAAGTGATAATTATTTAGCCATTTGGCCGACGTTCTTTGACAATAATTACTCAAGCTTTCGCCGTTCCTCTACCAATTCTGGGCGATGAATTCTGCATTTCAGTCTGACCACAGCAGGTTGGGGAATTATTTAAACGCTATCGGGCAGGAAAACAGGCAGCGAGGGGCAGGGGGTCGGAGCCGCCCCAGGGGCGCGGCTCGGGGAGGGGGGGGATGATTCTGGCGCTTCCGAAAATCCCCGGCCAAATTGCGGGGAACTCGGGTTTTAAAAAAAAAAAAAAAAACAAAAAAAAAAACAACAAACCAAACCGAAAAAATAAAACGAGAGGGTAGAGAACGGCTTTGAGTGTTGGCGAGGCTTTTAGACACCTGACTGGGGGAAAAAAAAAAAAAAGGGGAAAAAAACCCAAAAAAAATTAATTTATTTGAAAGGA